>NW_027175820.1:715000-910000 GCF_023055335.1 Clinocottus analis
CAAGTGGTAAATGGCTGTGTGTGTGTGTGTGTGTGTGTGTGTGTGTGTGTGTGTGGAGGGGAGGGGCACAGATATGCTCACACACTCACACACGGTTCACGTGAGAGGATCCTGCATTCATCTCATGCCTGCAGCCGAGTCTTCAGCTCGGTGGACAACAAACATGTTTCCCTCCTACGACTGATGCGGACGGTCCGTCTCTGCGTCTCACACACACACGCACACACACACACACACACACACAGACAGACCCACATGCGCACACACAGGCACGCGGAAGCTTGCGTGGCCGAAGCCGAGGCGTAAACAGGCCGGGCCGGCGTGCCTGTGTGTGAGTTAAGTGGTTATATAAGCATGATAAACTGTTCCCCAACATCATAACATCTGCAGAGTGCACATGCATTTCCTCACTTTGAGCTCCCGCCGGGAATACAGACACACACTCCTGCGAAGGCGCAGTGTTTTGTCGACCGCGAATCCAAACATTTCCGTTCGCTTGAATCCGACCGCGCGGCCTTCGAGGTCTCCCCTGGTCGAGCAGTGGATTTGTAATCTTTTGCTCAGATTGTCCAGAACAATTCCTCTCCCAGAAACCACCGCGGCGTTCGCTCGCCCCGTTTATTTATTTTAAATCGGCGATCGCTCCTGAACCTGACATCAAACCGCCTTCTTCCAGCCTGCTGACAGTTCATCTGGACCCCTCTCTCTCTCTCCCTGCACTAATTAAATGAGCACCTGCACGCCTGGTGTGCTCGGCCCAGGCTTCTTCGACTCCAGCGTGGGTGTGTGTGCGTGTGTGCGTGCGTGTGTGTGTGTGCGTGTGTGTGTTCCTTCCATATTTATCTCCGTATCCATGGGTCGTAGTGTCGTGAACCCTTGCAGCCTGGACACAAGCCAGCCGCCTTGGGGCTTGTCCTCGACCGTGTGTGAGTGTGTGTGTGTGTGTGTGTGTGTGTGTGTGTGTGTGTGTGGGCCCAGTCTTGACTTCCGTCCAACCCCCCCCCTTCCTCCTCAGTCATGTTGTGCCAAGTTCTGGCTAAAGAGAGAGCGGGACAATGAGCAGCTACTCATTTATGGCTACTATGCAGTGAGGCAGTTATCAGAAGTATAACTAAAGTATGAATAGCACAATATCAGAGATGTAATATCCATACCAATACTATAAATATCACATGATTGTAAAGTAAATACAGTCGTAAAAAAAACAACAATGTATCTGACGTACCTCAAGTTTCTCGTCAAATCTTAATGATTTACATTTCCGGATTACATTTGAACACATCGCCATAATGTTATGATTTAGCATATAAACATATAAACACACAAATAGGATTTCCAATTTGTGTGGAGTTTATTTACAATATATTTGTGACCAGCTGTCTGTACAAAGAACTTAAGAGAGGTCAAAAGTCAAATACTGGATAAACAGATACTGAACACAACACAACATTGTCTCCACGGTCTCAGTAGAAGCAAAAATTAAAATGTAAAAAAAAAACGCCATGTTTTCAGAATATACCAGGAAGGTAGATATTTGTATCAAATGGATACTGAGTCAGTTTAAACGGCAATCATCTGGTAATTTATCGTATGATTTACATGCTCTGCACAGCGGTCTCCATGCAGGTGGGCGTAGCCGACACACCGAGCTTCCTTCAGCACGCTCCGGTCTCGCTGGTGAACGCCGCGTTCCCCCCGGTCCTCCTGCTCGTGTCTCTATACATTCGCAGGTGCACAAAGGTACACAGATGGACACGCGCACGCCGCGTTCTCATCGCACACAAAGGAAGCTAATTTGAAGCGGTTTTGTGTTTCTTAAAAGGAGATTTCACATTGATGTTTGGCCTTGATGAGAGCGCCGGGCTGCTGTGTTCGGCTGCTTCCTCAGCCGGAGCATTGTTCTCTTAAACAGCTGTCGTTTTGGCTGATTCAGAACAGATGGCATGTACATGTGGGTCTGCTCGGCTGCATGTATGTGCGGGCGGGTGGATGTGTCTCCGAGACAGAGTGGGGGAGAGAGATAGGGAAGCTCTGAGAGAGAAGGTGTGTGTTTGTGTTTTATATCCATAAATGTATAAACAGCAGCTAAAATGCATCACGGTTTTCAAGATGGATGTACTTACAATACAGTAAAAGACAAACAATAGTCGCTGGTGCAGAGTTGATAAGGGTGATGTGACCCTGCAGGTTTTTAAATTGCACATAACGGCATGTGATATAAGATACCATGTTTGAAGTGTTTCAAGCGGAGTGCTGCAGCAGACTGCGTGTTGAGCAGAGAAGTTCCTGAGAATGCCCGAAGGCAAAGAGTTGTTAAGGCTACAGCAGTTACAGTGTGTGTGTGTGTGTGTGTGTGTGTGTGTGTGTGTGTGTGTGTGTGTGTGTGTGTGTGTGAGACGTGTGATGTGCTCTGGGAAAGCTGTGTCTCTGTGCATCTGTTTGTCCCACGGTGGTGTGTCATATCACGCCGATGGCAACCGGTAGCCTGACAACGACAGAGACTCCTCTCAGTGTTGCTGCCGATGCAGCACCAGCACACACACACACACACACACACACACACACACACACACACACACACACATGCTCAGTCAGAGATGGGAGTCGGCAAACAGCTTTAGCGTGTTGTATGATGTGGCTGGCAGGTGGTGTGAGCATTACTTGTGCAAGCCCGTATTTCCCTTTGTTTTCCACGGCATGACGAAACTGAAGGCCGAGTATGGAGTTTTGTTTTCAACAGTTTCCTTGCGCACATTTTATCCTTCTGTTGTCTCTTTGTTGTTTATAAGGAACTCAAGCCTGCGTGTTAAAGACAACACAGCGATCATTTTAAATTAGCTTAACCTTTTGGAAACTGTACTCGAAAATCCTCTCGCCCCAATTTTATGTCCCAGCGTGCCCCATTTAGACAATCTTTTGGCATAAAATACGTAAAAAATTGAACGATACAGTTTTTTGACTGAAACTCCTTCCTAACAGGCCAAGGTTTTGTTTTATTGTGATTTTTGTTGCATATTCTGATTCTTTAGGTCCTAATCTTTCCAAAAATGTGTCTTATTGACGCTCCAGGAGGCATTTTTGGGGAATCTGGCTCATATCATGCTGGATGTTCATAGTTACCATCAAAATATATTTTAAAAGTGATTTTTTTTACAGATACACATTTGTTTTTCCAAGACTTTGCTGAACAAATACATACAATGAGCACAAGTATTGGAATTAATTTGGGGTTCGTGCGACGACTCAAACACCGTGAAAAGGAGGCAAAAACTGTTTCCACAGTTTTCACCGGGTTAAACCTCTGCGTGACGTTGACAGCGGTCGACTGTGATTGACCGCGCGCTCGCCTTCCGCGCCACGCCCGTCCCACTTACCGGCTCGCTCTGTGTTTACATACCAGCTGAAATGAGCGATGGCCTGTTGCAGAAAGGAATGCTGGGCACAAGAGCACTGGCGCTCACACACACACACACACACACACACACACTCGTCTTCTTGGCCAGAGCATTTGCTAAAGCAAGAGCGGTTGTGTACGTGTGCGCCCGTGTGCGCCCGTGTGCGCGGCGTTCACATTGATATTCAGAAATCCAGCCTTAATCACAAAGTGTGAACACGCTGCGTTACTCCTCTGATGTTGTTCTATTCGTTTGATAGACTTATTAACTAAATGAAACATTCATGGATTTACAAGCAGGCGAGACTGTGATTTGTCGTGATACATATTTCCTATATTTGATTCCCATTGTATTATTCTTAAACTAGAGGGATTTGAATATAAATTGAAAGCCTCAAGCCCACTCCCGAAGCTAAACTGTAAATAATAACTCTAAACTTTTTCTAATCTTTGGTAATTGAAGCAAATGGGTTTTTGCGGGGAGAGATTTGTTGCAGGCAAACGTACATACATTCATTTTTATTTACGAGGAGGCGAGGGCTGAGCAGTGTAATGAGTGAAAACGCATGCTTAATTTAAATGGCGAGTGTGTCTGTTAGGGAATGCATTAGAGTCTGCAGAAGAAGCGTAAGACATATTAATTGACAGACAGGAACCGCTGTCTCCGAGGTTGATACAAGTAATTTATTACTTCAGAAACGAATGCCACCGCCAGAATGTGCTTCATTAATTTCAAATTTACTTTTAATTTCAAGCTGTTGCCCCTTGAGAAGAATAAGGTGGCAAGTTCTGTTTGAAGCGACGTTTTTCCTCTCTGCATCCCTCCATCTTTCTCCTTCTTTTTCCCATCCTCCATCTCTCCCTCTTCGGCTGTGTCTGGTTTTCTGCAGAACAAAGACCTGGGGGTGGAGAGAGAATGGGAGGGGGTGGCAACTTGATTCCAATTTGAAAACAATGTCAATGTAAAAGGCTGACGATAGAACAGAATTACTGCAACTGTTTGTGAAAGGAAATACTTTGTATGTGGATGCCATTGGATGATTGCTCTGTTTCCTCTGGAAAAAAAAGTGTGAATGTCAGTATCTTGTGTTTCGATTAGTGCCCTGCTCGGTGCAGAAACAGGAGTACAGAGTTGAGAATATCCATCATTAGACATGCTGTCAGTGTGGTTCTAACAAATCTCTCTCTCTTTGTTTTTTCTTTTCTCTGCCTGAGCAGCATACGTCCCTGAAGATGAGAAGGAAGCAGCCCTGTTGGATGAGGACCTGGATGGAGACGACTCCGCTCAGGAAGGGGAGGAGCCGGCCTCCAAGTTCCTATGTCAGGACAAAGACTTCCTTCTCAAGGACCGGCCAGGATCCACTGGCTTCCATGACTCCCCAAACGCTGCCGACTTTTCTGGTCAAGAGCTGGACAGTGAGTCTCACCTGAGCGAATCCAGTGACAGAATGTCCGATTTTGAGATCTCATCTCTTAAAAACGAGGACGATATCGTCCTCTCGAAAGACCCGTCAAATCCCCTTTCCATTTCTTCCTCCTCTGTCATGATGGCTGTTGCCAATGCCGCTGCCCCAGCAAGCGGAGACGAGGCCATATTAGCCACGACAGGGTCCGTGGCTGACAGCCTGGAGAAGATGAAGGCCATTTACACCTCCTTCCTGACCAACTCCTATTGGTCCACACTGAATCTGAACCTGAGCCAGCCCCCTGCGGAAAAACCCCCTCGCAGTCACAGCAGTAGCAGTAGCAGCAGCAGCAGCAGCAGCTGTGGAAGTGGAGGCTATGACTGGCACCAGACCGCTATGGCTAAAACCCTCCAGCAGGCCTCACAGAACCACCACAACAGATTGGGCATGATGCAACACCCCACAGTGGCTGTATCCGCGGCATCTATAGAACCGAGCCTCTTCAGTACTGTCCAGCTGTACCGACAGAGCTCCAAGCTCTATGGCTCTATATTCACTGGTGCCAGCAAGTTCCGCTGTAAGGACTGCAGTGCGGCATACGACACCCTGGTGGGGCTCACCGTGCACATGAACGAGACAGGCCACTACCGCGACGATAACCACGAGACGGATAGCGATGGTACTAAACGGTGGTCAAAACCAAGAAAGCGCTCCTTGTTAGAGATGGAAGGCAAGGAGGATGCACAGAAAGTTCTCAAGTGCATGTACTGCGGGCACTCCTTTGAATCCCTGCAGGACCTAAGTGTCCACATGATTAAGACGAAACACTACCAGAAAGTGCCTCTGAAAGAGCCTGTTACACCAATGGCCGCTAAGATTATCTCCTCGGCTCGAAAGAGAGTCCCCATGGACCTAGACATCCCTAGCTCGCCAGACTCTAATGGAGGCATCACACCTAAGCCCAACTCCCACAACGACTCCAATGACATCCTTCAGAAGGTCACGAATCCTTACATCACACCCAACAACCGCTACGGACACCAGAACGGTGCCAGCTATGCCTGGCAATTTGAATCCAGGAAGTCACAGATCCTCAAATGCATGGAGTGTGGTAGCTCTCATGACACACTACAAGAGCTCACTGCTCACATGATGGTGACCGGACACTTTATTAAAGTCACCAACTCTGCTATTAAGAAAGGCAAACCCATTTTAGAATCATCCACCCCACCCCCAAAACCTATTTCAACGACTGAAGTAAAGTTCCAGTCCGTTCCCTTGGCTGCCACAACATTCTCCCCTCCACCTGCTCCAGTTCCTCCTCCAACCAGCATTTCCCCTATTGCCATGGTGGTGGAGATAAAAAAGGAGGAGAAGGAGGAAGAATGCACTAAAGAGTGCGTCATCAACAATGGCAATCCCAACAAGGAGAAAAAGACAGGAGGTGAGGATGAGGCTGAGGAGAAGTTTGACATTTCTTCAAAATACTCGTATCTGACTGAGGAGGATCTGGATGACAGTCCAAAAGGTGGTCTTGACATCCTCAAGTCCTTGGAGAACACAGTGACTTCAGCCATCAACAAAGCCCAGAATGGAGCGCCAAGCTGGGGTGGATATCCCAGTATCCATGCAGCTTACCAGCTCCCAAACATAATGAAGCTCTCGCTTGGCAACACTGGGAAGGGCTCTTCCCTAAAATACATGTTTCCTGGAGGGGATATCCTCTCTCCTACTGGTAAGATCCAGCCTCTGATCTCACCTCCCAGCCGCCATAATTCCCCTCTACCCAAAAACAACTTCCACGCGATGGAGGAACTGGTCAAGAAAGTGACAGAGAAAGTGGCCAAGGTAGAGGAGAAAATGAGAGAACCCAGTGGTACTGTGAAGGGATCTCCTTTGAGACGCACCACGCCGTCGCCCTGCAACAGCGAGGCAGGGGACTCAGTCCGCGGAGAGTCACCCAAAGAAAATAGAGCAGGAACCTGTAAAACTCCAGAGAATTCAAGTGGGGCGGAAAAAACAGGAGGTGATGGAAGTGGAGCGAATCACAGAGATTCAAATGGAGATATTTCGATAAAAGAGTCTGTAGATAATGGAGTGGAGTCAACTGCTGTGACATCCCCCCTGGCTGCCTCTCTGTGTGGCAGTACAGCCATCATCACAGACCATCCTCCTCCAGAACAGCCATTCGTCAATCCCCTCAGCGCACTGCAGTCGGTAATGAACGTCCACCTGGGGAAGGCCGCGAAGCCCGCCCTGCCCTCCCTTGACCCCATGAGCATGCTGTTCAAGATGAGCAACAGCCTGGCAGAGAAAGCGGCGGTGGCTGCTTCCACCCCACCAGCACAGACCAAAAAGCCTGGCAATGACCGCTTAGACCGCTACTTCTACCAGCAACATCTAAACAACGACCAACCCATAGATCTCACCAAAGGAAAACATGCTGACAAAAACAACAGCGGTGGCTCTTTGGGTTCGACAGCTCTCTCTTCCACCACCACCACCCCAACTTCAATTTCACCCTCCTCCGCTGTCACTATGACCAAAGCCTCAGCCGCAGTAGCTTCCTTTATGTCCAGCTCCCCTTTGAGGGAAAACGCACTGTCGGACATCTCCGACATGTTGAGGAACCTGACAGAAAGTCAGGCCATCTCCAAGTCCTCCACTCCTACAAGCCTGTCCGAGCGCTCCGAGGTCGAAGGTTTCACCCAGGAAGAGATAGAAGATATTTCTCCGGCCCAGAAACGTAAAGGCCGGCAGTCCAACTGGAACCCTCAACACCTCCTGATCCTACAAGCCCAGTTTGCCTCCAGTCTGAGACAAACAAGCGACGGCAAATACATGATGTCGGACTTGAGCCCGCAGGAGAGAATGCACATCTCCCGTTTCACTGGCCTCTCAATGACTACAATATCCCACTGGTTGGCGAATGTCAAGTACCAGCTGAGGAGAACCGGTGGCACCAAGTTCTTGAAGAACTTGGACTCAGGTCACCCGGTGTTCTTCTGCAGCGACTGCGCCTCTCAGATCCGCTCGCCGTCCACCTACGTCAGCCACTTGGAATCCCACCTGGGTTTCCGTCTGCGAGACCTCGCCAAGCTGTCTGGGGAGCAGCTGCTCAGCCAGATTTCGCAACAGCATCATCAACAACGCCACACCAAAGGACTATCTGAAAAACTGCTCTCTAGTTTTCACCAATCCAGCCATCCTTTACCCTCCTCTTTATCCACGTCTCTATCCTCTTCCTTACCCATCTCCCTGCCCTCGTCCTTAACCACTTCAACCGAATCCCCGTCACCCTCCCCCGACGCCGACGACAGCGGGGCCGTGCACCAATGCAAGCTCTGCAACCGGACTTTTGCGAGCAAGCATGCGGTCAAGCTTCACCTGAGCAAGACTCATGGGAAGTCCCCCGAGGACCATCTCATGTATGTGTGTGAGCTGGAGAAGCAGTAGCACTGGCTGGGGGACAATGCTGTGCTCTTTTGTAGTGGCTCACTCTTTCTTGCTCCGTCTCTCTTAAGCCTTTCACAGACAATTCTTCCGAAGAGAAGAAAGGATTATTAACGTGATGGAACTGCACAAAGATGCCATACAACTACTGTTTTAGGTTTTGGCACATGGTTTTAAATTTTGTGTTGTAGCAGTTGTTTGTTTTTTTCCTGTGTTGCTGAGTGAGGTAGTCTCCCTCTGGCCTAAGACACTCAATTTTAGTGATCTGCTTTGACAGGAATAATTACTTTTTGTTTTGAATTGTGCAGATGGGGGCTGTTGTCGTTGAGAAAATACAGTATATGAAGGTTTAAAAAAAAGAGATTCTAAAATGAAGTGGCGTGTATTTTGAAACTTGTGTAAATGGAATTAAGTTCCTTTATATTTTGACATCACTGGGATGTGATAAGCTGCATGCATAAATGAAACAGTTTAGTTAAACATTTTATAACTAAATCTGGGTGCACTTTCCATGATTTCCTTTTTTTTTATTCCACTCTTCCGCTCGTTTGCTCTCTTTTTGTTTTTTGTTTTTTTTTTGTGCTGGAGTCAGCATTTAAGATTTAACCCTCTGAGTACGTCAAAGCACTTCTACACCTAAGATCCAAACACTATTGACTGAAGATTTGTGAATTATTGAAGCTATAGTGAGAATTTGATGGACAATGTGTGCATTGTGTCTGCATTGTGTTTCCTAGACCAACAGTATGTTAAGTCTAATCCTAGACATGAACGCATTTTTATTAAAAGGAGATTCACTGCAAGGTTTTCATTTGGGGCTCAATATTTGTTTGAGATATTTTGCCGGACTTGATACAAGCATTGTAGCTATGTGGTAAAAAAATGAAGAAAAAAAAAGGAGAAATCTTTTACTTTGGTCGATCAGGGACCTATATTAATTCAGGTCTGTGTAAAATATGTACATACAAACATATTAACTAATTCCTGTCTAAATTATGCATAATTTCTATATTTTTTAATTTAAAAGGATTATGACTATCTGCTGGTGCACAGTATATGAAGACATAAATAAAATTGTTTTGCACAATAGTTTTATAAATGTGTTATTTAATCAAACGATACGAAGAAAAAAAAGATACGGTAGCAAAAGGATGACAACAGGTGAATCTTTTTATTCCCAACTCGTGCTCAAAGGGTTAAAGACTCTTTTTACCAGACACTACTCTCCATGTGCCGCTGTATGAACACTAAAAAAGATACTAAAGGTTGTACAAAAAAAAGATGTTACTTTATAAAGATATTTCACATGTAAACTGTTATTTATAAGCACTCTTGGTTGTTTCATATTGTTGAATGCCTTTTCGATTGGTCCTATTTTTTGGTTCTGTCTAATAACTCTGCCACGATTCCACACTGCAGCTTTATCTTTTTGGGATATGAAAGGTAACCATGGTTACACTAACCTCTTGAGTGACAAGTTCTGCTACGTTTTTGGCAGTTAATTTGCTGAAGTAACTGACAGCTGCCAGGGTAGAGAAATAATTAAAAAAAAATATCCTTATGTGTAAAATATCGGCATGTAAACAGCACAGATACTGTAATGCATTCTGTGCCGTTTGTCTTTTTTCATTGCGTTCTTTTTCTGTTGTTGTTGTTCTTGACAATGAACCCCCATTATATGACTTCATATAACCTTGTTTTCTACTGCAGCATTAAAAAAAGGAAACTGTTTTTTGCAACTATGTGTGTATGCATCGTGTGTGTCATGGCTATCAATTACGTGTGGGCTGTGCAGTCCCTAATGAGCACATTAGACTGGGAGTGTGTCAACGTCTGTCTGTGACGAGCTGCACACTAGTTTACAGTGAGTGGCAGCAGCGCGAGACAACACACACACAGACACACACACACACACACACACACACACAGGCAAACAAACGCCATCATTTTGAGGCTTTCCCTGTAACCTCCTCTGTTGTCCTAGAGGCTTAGAGTAAAGCGCACACTGCATGAATATGACTGAGGCTGCAACAAACGGTACACAAATTGACAAAAAAGTGAGAAAAAAAAGTTGTATCAATTTATTAAGGGGGCAGAGGAGCAATTACACAACCAAAAACCAACTAAGCTCCGCACACACACACACACACACACACACACACACACACACACACACACACACACACAGGTTTCCCTTCCATATCTCCTGCTCAATAATTACCTCCGACGTCCATTTTGTGACTATTTCCCCGCGAGGCGAGACACCTGGCAGACATGTTTGTTTAGGCTTCATGGGATCCGACAACAATGCTGACAAGACGAGCGGGTCCTTTCAAGTGTTTATTTATTCATAATTTTTGCCTGTCCGGTGCCGCGATTAAGCGGGAATCGCACGCCACCATCAACGTGACGCGTGCTGCACAACGCCGTGACACAGACGCAGCAGATGGCCGACGAAAAGGACGAAAATGTTTTTGCGGGAGGAAGAGCCGTCTCCTGTCCGAAAGCTCGGCATGTCATCAACATGGCCGCAAATCTGCACACGCAAGCGCACGAGTACGTTACATAAACATGCAGAGCACACGTGACGAGTCAAGGTGAGGCGGCGCTCTGTGTGTTCCGGAGCTACATCGCCGTCCCGCCACTTAATAAACCGTGCAGACAAATACAACCTCGAAACACATGCACACCTGCACACAACGCAAACACACTGAACCGCACAGAGCCGGGCCAGCGAATTATATTCTTTTCTTCACACACACAGAGATGCACAAAAGGCCAACACACACACACACACACACACACACACACACACACACACTTAAACAGCCAGGTAGAAGGACTTCATCCGCAGTGACAAGGTGCCACTGTGTGTGAAAATGTCAGCCTTCAGCGGCGCAGCCTGAAGTCTGGCACCGTATTTAAGGCTCTCATTAGCCTCAAAGAAAATATGCGTGAAATTGAAGTGTAAGAAAGCCCTTTTCTCTCTCCCTGCCTTCACATCCGGCTAGCAGAGGCAAGGGGCTTATTAAGGTTCAAAACTAGCATGCAGGAGACAATGGGTACCGCCACTGTGATATGCACACACACACACACACACACATGCGCGCACTCTATAAATATTACGATGTATCTCAACGCAATCATAATATGCATTAAACCCTATTAGTTACAGCCAGTGGAGTAAAATAATGAGTAAATGTGCACGGCGAAAGGGCAAACGTTGCTTTGTGTTATAATCTTTAAGGTTTGAGTCCCCGTTGATTTGACAACAATGTGGTTACCGGTGTTAACGGAAACGGCGCTATAATAATACAGCGTTCCATGTGAAGCCGTGAACGCACCACGGCACAAGTCGTGAGTCTGTTTACAGCGCAACACATCTGGGCGAGGAGGTCCATCCTGTCACGTTGTATGAAGAAAGAACGCAGAAGAAGTCGTCGATTCTGTGCGACAGACATGATCACATGTCTTTAAAATGACTGTCGATGGGTTCACATCATCCAGAGGTACACGCCTGTGTCTCAAGATGAAACAACAACACTATGTACTGAACTATTTTGTTGAAAGTGCAACAAGATGAAGACCATATAGCCGGTGTATAAAAACAACATGACATTGGCTGCTTCAAGCTCTTCAATGCATCATTTTCTATTCCATTGGAAATACGAATCATTTGAGTTTTTAGCTGTTAGCTTTCAAATCAAGTAATAAAAAATGGGAACTTATGCGTTTAGAACTCACTTTGAAATGTCAATGCATTTCCTGCAGCCTCTCAGAACCTCCAGCACCACTGTCACTGTTTTAAGACATAAAAACACTCATAACTGTCTGGAAACTGCGCAGCAATTAAACACTGTTGCTCCGTCCTGCGACCTGTATGTAAAATTGGAAGGAGCCTGTCGGCTGTGAAAGGACTGCACTGCCTGAAGCCAGTGAACATTAACATCTTAATAGTGCTTTTTGGAGATGGTGTAGTGTGCCGGCGTACCACACCCTCATTGTAGCCGCACACAATGCAACCGTCACAATCCCCCAGGAACACGGAGGAGAGGGCCTGCGCGGCAGTAAGCCGCTCGCATGCATCGGAGGAAGGTGTGCTGCAGATCCAGATAGCTTTATCTAAAGCGGAGGGCTGGAGGGAGGGCGGGGGATACGAGCCCGGTGGATCCACCGCTCACAATGGAATCACGCGGCATAACACAAATAAAGCCGAGGTACAAGCAAACACGATCGCTACACAAAGACGCACACGGAGAGCGACCTGTCCGTCTCCCTTCCTCTTGATTTCTTTTTCTGTTCCCGTTCCTCCTCTCTCCTGTTCTTTATTTCACCCGCACACAACATCTGGAAGACACATTGCTACCCACAGGCCGCTGTCTCACACGCCATATTATTTATTTTTCCATTAAACGTAATGTATAGTTCGTACCGGTAATATTTTATGCCGACGAATAGCACTTCTTTCAGAGGAGGCCCGAACAGATACGATTGGCCGATGCCCGCCAGGAATAATTTTTCAGAGCGTGCCCAGCTTTGTTTATGAGGACAAGCCATTCCTGAAAAGCCAAACAGAAAGATTTGTACATTTATTCAGTAGAAATGTTGATGGAACAAAAAAAGCAAAAAGAATATCTTCTGCTGACTCCAAACAGACAATTTCAACAACAGACGGGACGGACGTTTCATGGATTGTAATAACTTTTTGGATGTGTTAGTGTAGCAGTGTCATCAGAACTATATTTTATGTCTCCAATATTACCAATAGCTGCACTGCAACTAAAACATAGAACATGGTAAACATTTTACTTCCCAAACATAAGCGTATTAGCATCGTCATTGTGAGCATGTTAGCATGCTGGTCATAGCATTTAGCTCAAAGCACAGCTGTGCTAAACTGCAACCTTACAGAGCCACCAGCATGGCACCAAACATGAAAAGTTTGATATCTTAAACGTTTCTTTGAAACCAAAATTATTCATGAGTAAGTCAGCAACAATCAGAGGTAATGTTCATAAATAAATAAACACAGTTGTTCTGCATTAAGCGGTGAACGCTCAGGGTCAAGCAAACACAGGACTTTCACCCAGCAGACCTCAGTTTGTGTCCCAAGTGATACCAAGGAACGTTTACTTTATTTTATTTATTATATTAACTAACTTAAACCACATTAAATATGTAAAGAATACACATAACTTATAAATAACTCAACACTGGTCTCCTGGTTTTAAGTTATGTGTCCATTTGTTTTATTTTGTACTTTTTTACAGGTGAGGAGAGTCAGTGGTTTCAATCAGAGGGTCGGTGGTTCAAGCCTCGGCTCTGATAATGTATCGATGTGTCAAACACTTAACCCTAAATTGTATCGAGCAAAACTGTAAGTGACTTTGGACAAAAGTGTCAGCTAAATGTAATGTACAGTATACTCACAAGCCGGGTTGCATAATGTTTTGCTGTTTAAAGTAACATAAATATTCTGGGTATATAGTTTAAAACAGTTACACACAAAAACAAATGTGTCTGGTTAAAAAATAAAAAATGTAGCTCGACTTGCATCATTGAGCCTTTATTCTGGGCAACAGTGAAGGAAATGCAGAGTTCCAACGAGCCTGTTTAGCCGGTTGATATTGATTGACTGGAGTTTCGAGTCAAAGAGGACTTCCTAACAAATATCTGTCAAGAGCCTCTGAAAGGGCAGCGCGTCTTCAGCATCGCCAGATTCAAACTGCTGACCTGAAACCAGTCGGATTGATTTTCAGACAGTTTTACCGCATGATTTTTTTGCCTTTTTACTTAAAGTCATTATTCCCAGGGAAATTCTGGTGTTGAACTGTGGATTTAGCCGCAGACTCCTAAAACAACTTTGTGCTCCACTCAGCCGTCCAAAAATAAATGAATAAATAAAAAATATTCAAACAAATTCTCAAGCTGCATCACTCAGACTTTTCCGAGGCTGAACTGACGGCACGCACTTAATTACATGGAGATCGGGGCAATGCTGCTGTGTTTGATCTTATCCAAAATTCCATAAATACCAGCTGTCAATTGGGGAAAAGAGTGTATGTAAGCCCTCTCGTGATAATTACAAGTGCGCCATATGGAGATACTTTGTGGTCACTGATTTTCTCCCATGTGGAAACTTGAATAGCAGAAGTTTGTCAATACATGCCGGACACATCGCAGCACTGGGAGCAGCGCAAGGTCAAGTTACAAAGTCTTTATGAAGGTACAGTTGCATTAAGTGAACACGGCGTACACATGTGCACGACGGCGGCTCCCCAAAAGAGAACTTGTCCGGATGTAGAACATCAAAGAAGCGCTCTGAGGGTCCAAAAGACCGCACACTGATTCGCGGTCGTCAAGTCTCAGAGCCATTAATTCACCAGAGCAAATATTCTCGGTAACATCAGCGCGGTCTTGATTTGCTAATGTCTTGCTTTGGGAAAGAGTTATTCATTTGTACAACCGCCGATGTCTCAGATCATAGGAACGGCGTATGTAAATAGTGTCTGAGCTGATTTCTGGGCTTGATTCCTGGAGACGACTGTATGGGAAGCGTGCCAAGAGGCTGCGGAGATCAAAGTCTTACATCAGAAGCAGCCTGGAAGGTAGAGTCATGACATTTACTCGTTTTCTTTTATAAAATATTTACGAAGCCTTACAAGGGTTAACTTTAAGGTTTCATCCAAGTGTGCTGCTCTGAAGCTTCCTGGCGCCGACAAGAAGAGCAACAAACAAGGACACGTTCATCTATTTATTTAGCTTTTATACATTACCCAAACACATACACAGACATACATTTCCTACAAAAAATGTGTACTCAATTGTCTGAATGTCTTTTATCATAATAAAATCATTGAAATGCTACTATTATTAGACTAATGCATATTTTTTTAAGGCATCTACCGGTGTCCTCATCATTTATCATGTTCAGGTACAGATAAACAACTTTTTTTTCTTATTTTAATGAATTAAACCACCTCGACTAATGGGTTAATTAGTGAGGCGTTGTGGTGCTGGTGGGCAAATTGTGTTATCTTTGGACCCCGAGTCCTTTGTGTGTTTGCTGGGCTGAACTCACTGCTATATATTGTTTTCTGTGAATGTGCTGTTGAACAATAGCGAACCATCTCGACAGGGGTAACCTTTAAAGGAAGCGACATTCAAACTGTGGTTTGCCATCAGTTATGAAAGACAATCTGACACAAGTTCATCTATTGAGCAAACTGCTTTAACACATTGCAAGGTTACAGATGTATTTATACAGCAAATAGTCACGATGCCTCTGAAGCTAGCACCCTTTTTGTGAGGATATGCAAATTAATCTCACGTATATTCATTTAAGAATTAAAAACATAATGTTCTGTATAAACACTCTGAGTGCTATGTATTCTTTCTTAGGACTTGTTCTTCAATGTAATCCCTTCTAAGAAATCAGGTTTGTAAAGAGCTTGCATTCAAAAATTCTAAATTCATATAAATTGTTAACTTTTAGGAAACTTTACGTTCCTCTTGGGACGTTCTTGCAGTGCACGCCCCGCCCGAACTACCATGTTTCTGCTGTTATTCAGAATGCACCCCTGCCTCCAACAAAGAGTCAGTCAGTCATCCTGCATGTTTGTTACCTGCAGCATCGTTCATCTTCCGGGCCCCACACGTTTCCAAAGCATCTTAAAATAACTGTGTGATGAATGTGCAATTTCCCTAATTTACGGCTGGCTGCCGTACTCAGGGCTGCGGGCTGGATGGAAATCTTAAATGGGGCTTGAACAGCACTCCTCACAACAAGAAATCAATATGCCATGCAGCCTAGAGAGGCGACCCGCTATCTACTGCGGCCGAGGCAACGCTCGCGGGGTAATTTCCTCTAAACGCTACGAACACAGCTCAGCCACTTCACCGACACAAATAGAATCCCAGTCACACGCTCTGACACACTACACTTGAGAAGATGCATGCTGAATGAGGTGTGTGTGTGTGTGTGAGCTGACATTCAAGCAGTACATATGGGAGTGTGTGTCTGCAGGTGTTTTGGGTGGTGTGTGTTGATATAATTTGCTCGCGGTTAAAACATTTTTTTCCTGGTAATATGCGGAATGTGTTTTGCCGTTTCAAAGGTTTAATGCGACACGTACGGCGCACGCTGCGGTGAGTGTGTGTCTGTTTGTGTACGCGGCAAACTGTTCTTCAAGCAAACACTCAATACTCAATCAAATGACTGGTTTTTATCACACAGTAAAATGTAATGAGAAAAACAGAAATGAATGAAAACGTATTCAAATGGATACTTTGGGTCAGCAACAAATTGACTTCATTAACATTCATTGTCAATTTCAATCATTTTACATGTTGCGTTCCCGTGAGTCTCAATCAGAGGACGGTGTAGACGTCCTGAGGGATCCGCTCACTTTGGGCCCTCAGGAGCCGTGTCGGGTTTTAAAGATAATTTCCGCAGTTGTCAAACAGTGGAATTACATTTCCGACCAAAAATGCTTTTTCCCCCATAAACTTACATGAAAGACTTCCTGATACGAACACTTAAATGGTCTTTATTTAAAACATGATATCCAAATATTTGGCTTCATGCTACTTTCGTGAGCATGAACTGGATCCAGTTCTCCTCACACATCCGCGCTCGTACCCTCACTTATTGAACTCTCGCTTGTATATTTAAAATCTGCAAAGTTTGTGAAGGATAAATGTGTTTTCTACCTTCTCACGTCTCTCTAACGAAGGTCGGCCCCTGAAACGCACTAACTCGCCAACAACAGGAAGTCATGTCACCAACAGTTTCGTATTCACACATCCAGCAGACGCAGAGCAATAACACACTTCATTTGCATAAACATTTCAGGTGACTTATAGTTCACGTCCCTCTCATTTTAGTTCTGTTTGTGGACCAGCCAAGATTTTGGATGATGAAATATCCACTGGGGTCAAATCTGAAACAGGCTGAGACTTGCCATAAGAGAACTTTAGAAGGATACATACATTAGTATCAGAGCTGGTAACGTCCTTTCAGTAATGACATCTGTGTTACGTGTCTGCGCTCATGTGTGTGTGTGTATATAACTGTCTTTAGGGACCTCATCCTCCCCTTCAGCGCTGATAGTGATGCTTCATCTTGAGGTCAGATGTGTGACCCCGTTCAAAAAGATCAGCAGAAAAGTTGTTTAATAGACACAACAGAGCCTGCTGCGTGCTGACGGTGGCCTTTCCTCATATCAGCAGATCAGTGCTCCAGTTTCTCTGAATTTAATATGAAAAATTAGAAGTTTGTCAACTCATTTGCAGATTGAAAGAGAGGATGCATATTCTAAACGCTGTTAATGCAGTTGTGTTGCAGAAAACAAGTGTGTGGCTATGAACAACGCTGTGTGCTCAGCCCCTAGAGCAACGACCTGGACACTGACTGCACAAGCTCATCCCTCACCTCACTGACATATGTGCACTTCCTAATGCCAACACTCCCTCTCTCATTGGTCACTTTGACCCACACACCATCGACATCCACAAACTAAAAAATCAATCCATGATACTCTTTGTATCGGCCAATTTTGCTCATTGACGATCAGCAATCCTATAGGTGGCAAAAAATAATCTTTAAAAGTGGTCATTTCTTTATTTTCCTCCCCTGTCGATCCGATCCATGACTCGAGCCCGTGACGCAATCCCAACTGTGAGTTTTGCAATCTGTTGCTCACCTCGTCACGGATGCTCTCATGACGCGTTCACCCTCGATGTTCCTACCGGTGAGAAGTTAAAGTCTCCCCTCGGTTAATGAAAGCCTTCCAGCATATCAACGTCTATGATCACTCGCGACAGATGAAATAAAATGGTTTCCAGCGATCCAAATGAGCCGCCTCCACAGGAGATGCTGGCTTTCCCTTAAGGACACGGTGAGCTGCCAACGCGCTAATGCTATAACTGCTGCTTACAGGAACCGGTTGAGGTAGTTTGGACATGTGAACAGGACCTCCCGTGGAGGCGATCCAGACACGTTCAACTGGTAGGAGAAAAACACATGGAGGGAATACGTTCCCCATCTGGCCTGGGAATGTTTTGTTGGATCCCCTAAAAGCTGCATGATGAAGTAGCTTTGGAATAAAGCGCCTGTCTGGGCGATTTTGCTTCGCCTGCTGCTGCAGTAACCTGGAATCAGATGACTTGCAGAATAGACAGTTGAGTAATTTTGAGAGCGTTTTTTCAGGGACCCTCGACTGGAACCGTTCCTGTTTTTAAGATCACAGAAACCTTTTGAAAAGACTTGATCTCACTGTTAATGAAAGAAAACAAAAGGGCTGTTTTAGATCCAGATCTTACAGAATGACTGATGAGAACATCTGTAATGGACAATGGAAGGTTTCATCTTGACACTGTCAGTTTTAGATATTACCTCGTGGCACAATTGTGAACAAAAACACAAAACCTCAACAGTGATGCTGCCAGTTTTTATTTGCAGCCAAGTTCACCTCTCACCCTGTCTCCTACAAATTATGTTCCTGCAGAACTAAAACGCAGCTTCAATTACATTGAAGAGAAACATATTTTCTGTCTGTCTTTGACGTATTACAAATACGTTGCTTCTACACATATTTTAGTTTTATTGTTTATACCAAAAACGTTTATAATCGTGTGTTTGTGTCATTGTTTTCTTGTTTTCTTGCTGAATTTAAGCATATTTGAATTTATAAACTCTGAAAGGCCGGTAACGACCCGCGCACCCTATTGTAATAAACAATAAGACTAAAATACGTGCATAAGCAACGTATTTGTAATACGTCAAAGACAGACGTAATCAGGGAGAAAATATGTTTCTCGTCAACGTAATTGAAGACGGGTTTTAGTTCTGGAGGAACATCATCTGGAGGAGACGGGGTTGGCTCTGGAGTCTGAGGACGCTCCCATCTCTGCTTGCCTGCTATCCCGGAGATCACACCCCTCTCACTGCTCCTCTTCAAGCTCATTATTGCGGTTAAATTATTTCCTCCCACATGAACGTTAATTAACACACACGTCCAGACCACGTCTGGCACAAATTGATTACAACATCAGAGCCTGTGTGTGTGTGCTTGAGTGTGTGTGTGTGTGTGTGTGTGTGTGCTGGACTCTGCAGGAACAAAAAGACTTTGTGGCCCTCTGTGGGGCCCGCAGGCCTCTAATGGCAGCAGTAACACATTACATATGCCACACATTGTATGGCACGCTACCCGCAGTGTGTATGCGTGTGTGTGTGTGTGTGTGTGTGTGTGCATGTAAAGCAGAGCTCATGTCTTTCATGCACATGCTAATGAGAGAAGGGAGGCAATGCATACGTGTAGCTTCAACAAAGGGTGAGTGGTAATCAAGAGGTATGAGAGGCAAACACAGAAAGACAAGATGAGTGTGTGGGGGCACGAACACACACAGACACACACTTCAAACTGAGGACTTGCATTTTGTCATTACGACAGAGCGGGGTGGGTAATTTCAGGCTTGGCCTCAATCACCAGTGTTAAGCATAATTTCAGTCCTGAAGGGGTTAATTAGGGGCTGCAAGGAGAGGCCTGAATTAATTGGCTTGTGCCTGAAAAGACGGAGGAAATAATAGAGGGGGAGAGAGAGAGAGGCTGTGACATATTTTATTCTGTTCGTCAGAATCAGTCGACAGTGTTGACGTGCCATGGCTTTAACTATGCGTGGAATAATTTTCACAAGTGCTTGATGGAAAGTAAACGACTGACGAGGCCGGCGATCTTCTATGTTGTTTGTTATTGTCAACAAATCCCATGACCAAAACCAACATGGAACTGATCCCACTAACACGTGTTGTCTGTGTATCCAAAGCCTGTCCAACAACATCTCATCCCGACTCAATTCAGTTTTTCAAATCAGTTTATTTTGTAAAGCCCAGAATCACAAATACAAGATTTGCCTCTGAGGGTTTTACAATCTGTACACATGACATCATGTCCTAGGACCTCACATCGGATCAGGAACAGCAAAAACCCTTTCACAAGGAAAAAAGGGATGAAACCTTCATAGAGCAACAGAGGAGGATCCTCTCCAGGATGGACAGAAGCAACAGATGTCATGTGACCAGAATGAGCAACGTAACAGAGTTACAGCACATTACATGAATATAACGAGTAGTATATGTATGGTACACGATCCAAATAGCCACAGTCCATGTCAGCGGAGGAGGTGGAGAGGAGGAGGGGCATCAGCGACTGGTCGCATACTGACGCCTGGTCAGGACCCTTTGGCGCCACTTTTTAATGCAGCTGCTTTCGTCTCGGGCGTCAAACTGTGATGTTCCACTCCGGTTGCAGTAAACATGTGTTTAACGTTGCAAATTCACACTTGCTAACAAAACACATTTAATTAGATGTCCGAAAAACACCACAGCTAAGCTTAAGAGAAGTAAAAAAAGAATAATAATAACAACATAACTATGGAAAATGTGTAACGACCAATTAACACGGTCTCAGTCTCCTGGTCAGCTGACCTGTAGTGACCCATCCACCTCTTTGTCCTCCAGCCCTGTGTTTCTTTTTGGGTCTTTACTATGACATCATCACAGTCACAGTTTTCATTGAGTGTCTCAAAAATATGTGGATGGTTTACATGAGAGTTAAAAGCCCTGTGTGTCTACTGCCGTGTGCGTCGGTATCAGACGCTGAAGGCCCTGATGAAGCGTCGGTATTCGACACCCTGGGAATGAGATCGGGCCGGTCTGCTGTACCTCTTCCCGCTCTGCCATAGAGCTCCATTGTCCAAAAACTAATCTAAACCAAGAAGGAGCCACACAGCCGCCCTGGTTGTCACATAATGTGGCCCTTAATGCTACTACAGCGATCTTTGTTCAAGACTTAACGGACACCAGACCTCCCAAATGCTGCTCGAATGGGGACGTCCTTCTCCTGTTGGAAGCAGCATGAATAGACACATATGGTAGGTGCAAAGGTACAGAGGTGAAAAGAGTAATGCGTGCACACCGGCCAGGCTGTTTTGCGACGTCTACACAGAAATATCTCTTCTGATTCTTGGACTAAACTAGCACACAGATTAAAGTAGTCCCCAACAAATGCACTTTATTTCAACTTATTTTTGCATTGCCATGTACCGCCTTCAGGAAATAGCCATATGCTTGCACCCTGAAGTCCAACATGGCCTTCTCCCAGTTATTTCAGCCATATAAACTGAAGCATTTCAACCTTAAATAATGCAACAAACTCAGTGAGCTTCGCTTCGAGCAGCGCAGGTGGTTACTGATACATGTTTACCCCTCAGGACTCGTTGTGGCTAATATGTGCTGCAGAGACCAGCGAGCTCTAGAAAGCCATACCGGAGGTCTGCAGACATGCTGAGTCCATTTGGGCCGGATGCTTTTTTTATAGACTGGGCTCGGTTTGAACTCAGACTCATTCAACTTCTCTCCTATTTCATTCACATGCGTAGAAGGGCAAATGCACATATAAGTATAATGTGTGTGTTTGTTCTTATTTATCAAATAAATCGTATGTCAGAGGGAACTTAAAGGGATGGTGTCAGTCTCTGGAAGAAAAATTGAAGTCTTTGTCAACTTGGGGCTTGAAGCTTGAACCTTATGGGCTAGAGCTTTAACATTATGGGCTAGAGCTTTAACATTATGGGCTAGAGCTTTAGCATTATGGGCTAGAGCTTTAGCATTATGGGCTAGAGCTTTAACATTATGGGCTAGAGCTTTAGCATTATGGGCTAGAGCTTTAGCATTATGAGCTAGAGCTTTAGCATTACGGACTAGAGCTTAACATTATGGGCTAGAGCTTTAACATTATGGGCTAGAGCTTTAGCATTATGGGCTAGAGCTTTAGCATTATGAGCTAGAGCTTTAGCATTACGGGCTAGAGCTGTAACATTATGGGCTAGAGCTTTAGCATTACGGGCTAGAGCTGTAACATTATGGGCTAGAGCTTTAGCATTACGGGCTAAAGCTTTAACATTATGGGCTAGAGCTTTAGCATTATGAGCTAGAGCTTTAACATTATGGACTAGAGCTTTAGCATTATGGGCTAGAGCTTTAGCATTATGGGCTAGAGCTTGAGCATTATGTGTTAGAGCTTTAACATTACGGGCTAGAGCTTTAGCATTATGGGCTGGAGCTTTAGCATTACGGGCTAGAGCTTTAGCATTACGGGCTAGAGCTTTAGCATTATGGACTGGAGCTTGAGTACATTTGGAGGTCCAGACCCAGCTGTACTAAGGCAACATACCACTCAAACTTCCCTTCTCACAAATACAGTTTCCAACTGTCTTTCTTCAAATGAAAGTATATATTTGTGAAACGTTTTTTGTAATATTTACATCTTCAGTACCAACCTTGCTGGTGGTCAGACTTTTAAGGAAACACGGAGCGGAGGATGGAAGGAGAGGCTCTCAGATGGACTGGACATGTGAGGGTATGTTTTTTTTAAAAAATCTCCTCTGTTATTTAAGTGGTGGTGCGTTGATGGCCGCCACATCTTGAGTGTCCACTATACAGAGTAGGCAAAGATCTGATGGGGGGAGAGTCCACCATCTCCTAAATCTCTCTCTCTCTGCCTCTCTCCCTCTCTCTCTCCCCTCCTCTTGGCAGTACTGAAAGGCTCGTCAGGACTTGTCATCGCTCTAATGAATATCATTTAAATTGCTTTGTGTACGGGAGTGAGTTTGGATGTTGATTTAATTGTGCGCATGTGTTGGAGCTCTGCTGCTCGGCGGGGCGGACGGACGGAGAGCGCCGGCCCGAATGAAAGAGGCCTCGGTGTCAGGCTGACGAGGCCCGACCCGATCAGACGGCTTTGAAAGGAGATTCTGACAGGACGCGCACACACACACACACACACACACACACACACGGCCATGCAGGTGGAATGAAAGATGCTAAGGTGCAGAAGTTCACGCATGAAGATAAAAACCCACAAAACACACTTGTTCAGGAATGTTAATGTGTACATATTTGCATAGGAACGCAACTAAACACATGTACAGAGACAAACATCAGCAGTCGTCAAATCTGCATTTTCAGGAAATAAACTGGCTTCAAGCCGGGTTTGTGTTATCGCTGCGTCCCAGTGTGTTGTGCGCTCGCGCCGCTAGCTTGAGCACCTGTCCTAATTTGCAGATCCTATCCCGTTGTAGCGCAGCCCTCGCTAATGACGGCACCTCAGTGTCCCCGAGCCGGGGGGATATATGTAAAATAACACCCCGCTCCGCTCTGCTCAAGATGAGCCATATACCAGGCTTTAAGCATGGCCTTATCAAAATGAAATTAAAATATATGCTGATACCGTACTCCAGCAAACCCTCACACACACACACACACACACACACGCGCCTCTCCACTCCAAATCCTCGCGTGTGCACTCCCACTGCCGCACGCCCAGTGAAATATTACAACCTTTCCCAAAGCAAAAGATATAAATCCGCATTGAGGAATTGCAAAAACAGCACAAAGCATTCCCAGGCCGGCCCCTATCTAGTGAGGCGCTTATGATTTAGCATTGCAGGTGTATCAAGTGCTCCCCCACCCTCCCCCACATCTCTCTCTCTCTCTCTGCCATTTGGCACACTGGCGAGCGAGGTCGCGGCGCCACCCGCTCAGCCGCGGCGCCCTGTTTCATTACTATCACCCAGAGGTTTTTTAATTGAGTCAAATCCAATTACGAGCCGGCAATTAGCTATTAATGTAATCAATTACTCCTCCACGCTTGTCACATCGGAATATGATGCAGATGTGTAACTGTGTGTACGGTGCATTCAGCGCATTTTCCAAGTTCATCCCATGGCGGAGAGAAGCAGACGCGCCCAGGTGATACAAAAATACAAATGATAGGAAGAAAGAATAAGACTCAGTTAAAGGAAATCGAAAGACAGCGCTTGGCTGGTGATGGCAGCGATAGCAGTGTGATTTGTCTGAAGAAAAGCCCTTGAGGCTGATTTATACTCGGGTTTTAATGCAGAGACGCAAAACACGCAAGACACGCATGGCCCCCCTTGCGTAGGCCCAGCAGCCATCTTGCATGCGTCGCCCAAAATTTCTGACTATCCGTCAAAGCTACACAAGCCCTACGCAGCCCGCAAGGCTGTGATTGGTCCGCTAAGCACGTCCTTTCTGAGTCTCGCATTTCCGGTTTCAAAGCATAATATCTCTGTTTTTAAAAGTCACAGCAGAAACACGAACAATGGATCCAGTTGAAGAACGTTTGGCTGAAGAGATCCGCGAATATGAACATTTATAAAACCAAAACGAGTCCGTCAATCCGACTGCGTGGCTAACCGCAGTTGTAGTTGCAAGACTATATTTCACCCTTCACACCGTCAAGAAATGAGCTAGGCGACTTTTAAACGGTGTATATTTTCGCTTCCCCTTCCTGGACTGAAGTCTTAACCGTGCTTGCACTCATGGCCACAACCACATAAATAGATACACGCCAACACTCGTTGGTGATTTGTTGATATTATAGAGCCAAGAGGGAAAACTAAACGAAGGGCGGGACTCCGAGGAAACGTCGCCATTCCAAATCCAGTTGCTGCTTCAGCACCGCGGACAGCGCCGCGGATTCATCGAAACGCAGCAGAGTTTGGTCACGTGATTTCTGACTCGCGCAAACCTCCGTCAGATCAAAGATGGACGACTCAGGAAGACGAGACCAACATGTTCAACTCAACGACCCTCTGCCCCGACGCTCTCTGCTGCAGAGGAGATGCAGGTTAACAAGAGGCAGGTTGTTGCTTTTGTTTAAGGGACACGGCTTTCCCTCCTCTTCGTCCCTCTAGTCGCTCTGTCGTTATCACCATCTGAGACCTAAATATTACATTTTCTGATGACACTTTCTCATAAGGCACCCATTGCACATCATAGTTGTTGCTAAATGGCTTTATTAGTTGCTAGTAAATCATTTACGAATCCATTTCAGATCGTATCGGATCCTGTTCAAAGTCAAAACACTGTGACAAGAGGACAAGCTGCAGACTGTTATTTAACCTC
The DNA here is from genome assembly GCF_023055335.1 of Clinocottus analis. Classification (NCBI taxonomy): domain Eukaryota; kingdom Metazoa; phylum Chordata; class Actinopteri; order Perciformes; family Cottidae; genus Clinocottus; species Clinocottus analis. The sequence continues at coordinate 740,244 of NW_027175820.1, forward strand.
TTTTCTATCTCATTTTTTGGCATTCAGTTGATTTTTATTTGATTTTACTTTTATTACTTGTTACTTTAAGAGGTCCAGCATACATGTGTATATATTGCACTGTATACCTAATATAATACAGTAACTATAGCTATAGGATTGTTCACGCAGCGTATTTAGGATTATAGATTTTCATGTGTGCCTTGGTACTTTTACATTATTATCTTATAATATTGACTAAATGTATGTTTGTTTGTACTTGTTCAGGCCAATGTTTTGAAAAGTGCTAAAAAAAAAAGCTTATTAAATGAATTTCCCTTTGAGTCATGGATTGCTCGTATACTTGTTCCACGGCCTTTTAAACATACGGTCTTTAATTTAATTATATTTCCCACTTGTCAGTGGACATGAGTCATCAGTTGCAGCATATTTTTGAGCTGATTTACACATCATGCGCTTTTTTGTGTGACAGATCAGCGTCTGCAGACTGAACCTTCCCTAAAGGACACAAATCGTACGTGTCGGGAGGAAAAAGCATATTTGGGCCGTTGCAAACACCCAGGAGCTCTGGAAAATGTTGGAAATTCCCAGAGAGCGAGAGACAAAGAGAGAAAGGAAGGAGAGCGAGGTCCCTGACAGTCCAGGCAACCAGGCAAGTTAAACAGACACACATAATAGGATATTAAACTTTAACTACCCCATATTCATTTCAATCATCCAGGAGAGAAACGGCCAAAACTTCAGGCTCCAAATTTAATTTGTGTCTCGTTGGAAAGGTTGAAAATATGAGGCCTTTTTGAGAGGTATGCGCCGGATTGAAAAAGTTCTCCAGGCCTTTCTTGCCTCTCTCTCTCCCTCCCTCAGTGACATATGTCTTCATTTGTGAGGTTCTCCGCTCATGCCAGGGTGGAACTTTCATTGGCAAGAGCCCGTTTCCCCCAGGAGAACTGTTAAACATTGCACAGGAAATAAAAAGGAAAGCCAAGTTACTTCCTAATGTCGTGAGTGATTTCATTACCTCAGACACTGGACTAATTTCGGTTCAAGAGAAGGAATGGGATTTCAACATGCAAAAGCAGTCGCCGCTCACGAAACCGCACGCCGCTGGATTCATTCACAACGCCGTTCGTAATTGGAAACAAATGGGGATGTGTTACGGCCGGCGTCGTTAGCTTGTGTTTCATTTCGTATATTTGTTACATGCAGGAACCCTGGAGGTCCAGATCTCTCGTGCTCAGACTTTCTGAACGTAAGACCCCAGTTGTCCGTAAACTATTGGAAATGAGAGAATAAAGGTAAAGCGGAAAATACGCAAAAAGAAACAACTGCATCCCGTCCTGAAGGCATCTTCTCCACGGAGCGAAGGTCGGCGAGTTAAAAAAAACACGCCATTAAAATGACGAAGTGCGAGGCGGAAGAAATGAGATCTGACGAGCCGAGCGCTCGACAGGACGGCGAGCTCCTCGTCCGACCGAGATCTCTCTCCTCTTAACTAACTTGCATCTTGACAAGGCAATCAAGTCCCTCCCCAACTTGTAATTAAATGATAAGTTCATATTTGAGGGACAATTGTGAGGCGGCCGGTCGGAGAGAGAGAGAGAGAGAGCGCTGTCACGGGCGAGCCGCTGGCGTGACGAATACCCTTATTAGCGGTCACAGTACACCCTGTCAAGAAGAGGGCCGAGTGTGTGTGAGTGTGTGTGACGGTCCACTGTTGTGCAATCACCCGCGCACACACACAGACCATCGCACAAACTCACGTCGGAGCAGCACAGACACACAGCGAGGCGCACGCTCTCCCCGTCGGTAATTGTTTAAGATGTGCCCACAAAGGGCAGATGGAGGTAAAGGGGACACGCACTCCAGCGTGTCAGCGCAACACGCATCTCCCTGTAAATCAATGAAAGATGATGCGAGCGCTGCATCCCGGCTGTTTGATATGCAAACGGCTTTTCTATGCAAATTTGCCTCGACAGCTTTAGGAACACCGGAGCGGTGGAGAGCGGCTTCGAGGCCCAGGTGTACCGAGAGGAAGGGAGGATAAATATATAATATATGTATGTATGTATAAAATCCCCTTCCGGATGACAAACGGCCGATTTGGACGAGAGGTTTGTTTAAGCGGCGCCGTACCTACGATGTTCGCTCCCTCACTTCCCCCCCTCGTGCTGGGATCATCTCTCAGGATGGAAAAAAAGGTGCCTGGTTGACACAATGCACCTTCAGCTATTACGAGTGTAAGTGTGAGCCGACATCGTGCTATTACAAAAAAAAAATAAAGCAACCCCCGTCTCCATCAAAGGAGGCGTACCCGATCGCGTTTAGTGTTCTTCCTCTGTCGGTTCCCCGTGTGTGAGATACTTCCCCTCCCTCTCCTTTCATGGGATTGGCTCCCGGAAGCGTGCGCTGGCTTTAATCCCGTGCGCGCCTCCTCGGCGTAGTGCGGGCCTCTCGGCAGGACTCCCATTGTGGCGACCGCTCATTGTGTCTGTGGAATAAAGCTGCCTGTGTTGTCTCGCCAGCTTCCTGCTTCAAACGCCGCATGGCTGCTGCTCTGCGGAGATCTCCCTCCTCCCCCCCTTTTCTCTCTGCCTCCCTCGTCATTCACCCTCTCATCTCGATTGTTTACCTCTGTCCTTTACTGCCTGTCTCGCTCCGACTCGACTCTACACCCCCTCCACCTCTGTCTTAAGAAAACAAACCTGCTCTTTTGAGCCCACGCTGTACAGCGAGAGGGACGAGGGAGGAGGATGGGAGGGTTTTCTTTAACAAGAGAGGAGCGGGTACAAGAGGTGAGGAAGGCTGCCAAAGAAAACCCAGGACCAAAGGAAGGAGGAAATGAACTGACACATACGGCACACTGGCGTGAGTCACTCGTCGTGATTGCTTTTCAATGCCTGATTCGTTTTGGAGCCGGCACTTTGACCTAATATACAAGCGCTAGTGTTGGACTGCGGAGTCGCTGACACAAAACAGAAAGGAGTGTAACACACACCCGATACGGCCTCGGGAAGAACGGCCAACTCTAGAAACTCTCCACAGGTGATACTCGTCTCTCTGCCCGCGGCTTCTCGCTGCAAAAAAACCTAAAAAAACAAGTGGCACACAGCGGTGAAAGAAATGGGCTCCACTTCAGTTTTCAGGTTAATAAATCAAAGAGGAGAGGCTAGTTAAATTGAACTTTATATAACTTCTGTGTAAAGGTCAGCGCTCTCTTTTTCTGAGGTAATTTAAAGATTAGAGGAGTCAGTGTTTCCATCACGCTTTCGCACACACACTCACGGTGGACACACACACTCACACACACCCACACACACACACATATATATATATATATATATATATATATATATATATATATATATATATATATATGTATATATATATATGTATGTATGTGCATGTGCACGTGCACGCACACATACGGACACGCACACGTGCCATTAACATAAAGCAGGCCTGAGGTGAGAAAGGGCCCCGAAGGTGAGACTTTTTAATCATTTATTCACCCGTGCAAACTTATCTGGGCGCCATTTACACATACCTGAGACTCAAGGGTGCAGCTCTAATGCCCGCAGCAGCTAATAAAAGATCTTTTTTTTATTCTTCTCTCTGAATCGAAGGCCTTGTTTGACAGATTAGAATGTCATTAAAAGCCGCCCATGCTGAGAAGCTCCAGATGTTGTCATGGATTGGGGCGAGAGGCCGGCCTGAAAAGTTGTATCACCTTCCAACTTTATAGAAGCTTTGACGTGCTTATAAAAAGTACCTAGGGTTAGTTGTAGCACGCGATAGTGCCCTTAAAATGTCAAGTATTCTCAATATATATATATATATATATATATATATATATATATATATATATATATATATATATATATATATATAAGCAAGACTTAAAGTTCAATGATCTCCGCCAAAGTTTGAGTTGAACTGCACAAATGAATCATCGTTATTTCTGTTGGATGAGCCCATTGAAATTACATTTGTCTGCTTGATGCAAACGTTTGTATTAAAAAGGGTTCTGCATCTAATTCTAGAAAAAAAAACAGGTGTTATTTGTCATTGCTTTGTATATGATGACCTTTCCTAAATATCACAACCCGACCTTTTAATTATGTGAATAAATCCCCAAGAAACAGTGTGGGCTGTACGACGAGTTTAAAACAGTTAACATTATAAATAGTTTTGTTTGTCTGTTGACAGACGGACATCACCGTTAACTCGTTTTACATTCAACACCGTCGCTGACATCATTAGCGTCACTAGGGAACAAGCTGAGTCCTCTAACTTCTTTCCTTGAAAGACGGGCTGAAGGGTTTCAGTGCAACACAACCGGCTTCCTGCATGTCGGTCTCTCTCGGCTCTGACTCGCCTCCTCACACACACGACATGACGGTTTCCTCTTCTCTGTGTGTGATACTTGGCTATTTTACTTAAAAGGTTGGCGGCTTTAAACCTGACCCTCTGGCACTTGGCAGATTATTTGTATGAACCATGTGTTCATGAAACTCTTGCTGGAAGAGCACAAAGATATTTTCCATCGAGAAAATCCTTCTCCGACGTTCGCTTCTCGAGAGATACTTTCTGATAGAGCTGACCAAACAGTGGCCTCTCTGAGTTGTCACTCAACACCTAAGCCCCGCCCCCGAGCTGCAAGCAGCTCTTTGCAGGGATCTGATTGGTCCGTGGTCTGGCACGAGCGCATTACTTGAAGTGGTCCATGCTTGTTGCTTCAGGGGCGCCAACGCATCATAACTTCATATTTTGTCTTTGTTCATATCTCTTTCTTTCTTTACTCTCTATTCATTCTGGAGATACACAACTACATGCTGTTGTTCTCACTGTGCAATGCAAATAAAGTTAAATCCAATCTACTACCAAGTATTTTTTTTTTGTTTGAATGAGTGCAACAATATATAATTGGTGGTGATAATAACCTGGATTAAGTGACGATCACATATGCTGTGATAACTTATTTATCGAGGGTTAGGGAACACAAATGAAAGGAAAACTGCTGCATCAGAACGTTATTGTATTTGTGTCACTTTGGTAATCAATCTAGTTGTGATAGCTTTGTCCTCCATTGGTCTAAGGGGGCAAGAGACACAGGTAGTCCCAGATCAGTTGCAGAACCAATATGGTTGCCAGATTACAGGATATACACTTGAATTTAATGTAAAACTAAATATAAACACATCTGAAACCCGTAATTGTTCCCTTGTTGCACAGCATAACCGTGGTCATGCACAGCTATCCTCCATGTGATGAGACAAAGCTGAACCTGTACGTCTGGCTGTATGTTAGGGCTGATGTAAACAAGGTACAGTTTGGGTCCTTATTGTATAAAAGTGACTGTGAATGTGACTAATCTGGTCCAGCCCATCACCTGCGCCTCATCATGGTCGTGTGTCCTGACGGCATCAGTATCAAACCCAGAATATTTCCTCTGGGTTTCCGTCCTGCTCGCTCGTCAAGTGCATTATTTTTGCATCCCAGGTGTGAGTGAGTCCCTGATGGCTGGATCTCCATGACTAGAAAGAAAGCCAGCAAGTAGAGAAGGAGACAAAGAGTTTGAGCTCAGACGTCAATCAGAGTAATACTTTAAAAAAGCACCCCCCCTCCTCGTCTCCCTCCTCTCAGAGAGGCCTGTCACATGCACTTTGCGCTGATGGCTGACGGATCGGGCCAAGACACTCGTCTCAGGGCACTCCTCTATATATCGTTAATTTAATGCATGATGACGTGGCCAATTACAGCGGGGCCTGCACGCTCAAATAGCATGTCAAAACCTGTGTATCAATCCATTAGATCCCGTCTCCTTGCACATTACAGGGCACCTTAGAGCTCATCCCTGGAGCTGAAGGGAAAGTGCTGACCTCATGGGGAACGGGCCTCTGATCCTCTCTCCGGCCTTTTAAAGTCCATCAAAAAAAATACAAACAGAACGCGACTTCAACTGGCGTGGAAGGGAGGAGGATGGGAGGGAGAAATATACGGCCGTACATGTGCGTGGGTATGCATGCACGCATATATTCAAAGTGTTAAAAGTGTTGCTGTCACGCAGGAGGCTTTTTACCTCTTAGCGCTTGGAGACCGCTAAGTTGACGTGGTCCGTGGTAATGGGAAGTGGTTGGTCGGCGCGCAGCAACAATGAGCTGAGCGGCGTCGACTCCCTGGAAACCCTTTTGCCTCTGTCTCCCTCCCTCCCTCCCTCTCTGTCTCCCTCCCTCATGGGATTGTCTTGCTGACAGGAGGGGCTGTGAAGTTTGACTGGCTCAGCTCAGGCTTTTGATGCTGTCACTTCCCATCAACTCACGGTAGTTCAAGGCCATCAAGCGCTTGCAAATGAGCAGACACTGGCGCAAGGAGATGTGCAGCGCGGTGAGGCCGGGGGGCATCGCGTCCGTCCCCGTCCCCGTGCCCGGCGCTGCCTCGGCCACGGGGCGATGGCGTGCTGTGCCTTCCTCAGTGCATAAAGCGAGGCGAAATGAAGGTACGCAGAAGAAAACGTCATCCTCCTCTTCCTCTGGATGACATGTCAGAGAGGTTGAAGTGGCTCATTTGCATATGTCGACTGTTCCAGGTGTGAAATAGCTGCAGAAAAAAAAGCTATGTGTGCAACAGAGAAGTGGAAACACTCGTAACACATGACATGAACTGTTCTGTTACAATTGTGAGTCAGTATGTTATACGTTTTATTTTGAAACAGGAAATGTCCTGTAACTTATCAGGTGACTTACAATCAGGAAGTGAAGGAAGATGATGGTCCAGAGCCGCTCAAGTCTGCCTGCATCTTTACGCCTTTTGATAGCATCGTTGGTCTGTATTGATTTGTTTTATTGTGACTTATGATGGCAGATGATTATTTTTGTGACAATGTTTAGTTTTGGGAAGTTTGATGCACAAAGTCCATCGAGTCATTATAGTTCATGACAACTCTGCTATGACTGTTGTTAAAGTTCCTATAAAAGAATAAATACAAGTCCATATGTTGAAATACAGCTTTATAGGAACATATTTAGATAAATAAGCAGTAAATCGATAAAAAAGTAAAACAAAGCAATGTATTTAATTGAAGAATCAGTATATTTCCATTGTGTGTATGTGTGAGTATGAAGAGAAAGCGTTTTGTTTGTATTCATTATACCTTTTGTGTGTTTTAGTTTTACTTTTCTTACGTCTTCAGAGTCGTGATGTCAGGAAGAAGTTTATCTCACAAAGTGTTTCACAGCGACTGAGGGCAGCACATGAACACTCACAGTTTATCACTTCTGGGTTCTGAACAACAAGTAATCTGGTGTCACCATACAGACGATTCAAGAACATGATGTCATCACTGTGACATCACTTATTGGTTTGTGTCTTTTTGAGGCCTCGAGTTCGACATTGTTGCTGTCGCCAACTTGGAGCTCAGTAAAATGCTGAATAAGACATTTTGGTCGACCAAAACGGTTCCAAATAATGTTCAGATCTCCTGGAGCAGACGACCCTGTGGTGCTGAAGTATAAATCACCGTGTCGCACCGCACTGAAGCGTCCCCTGCTTTATGCTCTATTTGACTCCGACCATAATTTACGAAATGAACATCATGCTGTATTGAAGAAGACTTGAAACTCGAGATTGAGAAATAAACTCATGTTTACAATGTTTACTGAGGGAATACATCAAGAGAGACTTTGTTATTTGCGGTTGCGTATTACAAAGTGCTCAAGCTGAATTCAAAGTGAAAGGGCAATTGTGAAGTAACTAAATGAAGAATGCAGGTGAATAAATACAAACTCATATACAAGTGAGGCGTGCTGTTCAACCTGAACACACCTTCAGACATGTCAGGACAGAGTGGATGTATTTAAGTTGTTTCAATGTTCAATGGCAGCATTCACAGAATGATCTACAACGTCTGTGCATGTCAACAGTGTGCTTTATGTGATGGAAAGAAAGCTCTCAGCCTCCACATCCCAGTGCAGTAACGCAGTACAGCAGCGTGGCAAGGCTGTACACTTGGACAAACAATTACCTTCCTAGAAAAACTAACTGTGATGGAAACAGAGGGCGGCGCGATGGAGGGACGCGGAGCAGCGTGACTCGCTTCTGTCTGCTGCTCCGACGTCGTCTCCGGTCCGGCGCCGAAATGCTCAGTTCTGTCCGGTGTGATTGGCTCTCGGGCTGACAGCCAGAGAGAGAGAGAGAGAGAGAGAGAGAGACCCTTTGGTGCATCGGCACAGAACACACAATCTTGATGGGCTGGTCAATTAACGATGTCGGGCCAAATCCAAAGTTAAATGCATGTTGCTTCAATACATTTTAAAAAAAAAAAACGGATTTTGTGGGAAAAAAACTGACCTTGCTGTCACATTTGAACTTCATAGTTGCTTCTGCTTTGGTTGAACAAGACAGAAAGGAGTGAGTCAAGATGAGGAGAAAAGAGGAAGGATTAAACCCTTTTGAAGACGTTTGCCTCTTGAGAAAGTTCATTTGATTAATATCTTTTGCCAAAGTCCGCTAAACGAGAGCAGGTTGACGACATTTGGGATAAAAGTGACGCTAACTCCAGAGGTCCCACCTGATTGGCCACAGACAGCTTGGTCTGCTTTTTGACTCTGAATGTCTGCAGAGCACCCACGAGCCCGATAAACCAGAGTTGTGTTTGCATTTCTTTTTTTTTTTTTTATCACAAATGCGAGAAAGTGAACATCCCTTTCCCAGCCCGACCACGTTGTAAGCAGCCGTTATCAAAATGCACTTTAGACACAGAGGTGTTGTGAGAAAGCACTCTGCACGCACCTGCAGGGTTCAACCAATGCCATCATGTGGACGCTCGCTCCCCAAGAAATACTGCCTCTTAGAAGATAAGCATTCCCTGAATATGTATGACGATGTCAGCAGAGCTACTCACTTACCCGGTATCACAACAGTGTGTGTGTGTGTGTTTGAGAGTGTGTTTCTGTGTGCGTGACTCTTCAGTTTGCAGTTTGCTGTGTTATGTAAAAGCTCCGGTTGGGTTTTGGAAACTGCGCTCTACCTTGTTGTCTGCACGGCACGGCTGACAGATACAGTGATAAGAAGAGAAGGTGTGTGTTTCGTGCAAGTGTGTGCATGTGTGTGTGTGTGTGTGTGTCGAGCATACTAGCAGCGTGGCCGCGTTGATGTCAAATCATCAGCGTCATTACAAGTGTGCACGTGAGAGCTAAAACCATAAGTGCGACTACTTCTAATTTCATGTATGCGACTGGATGTGTGTGAGTAATCCAGAATGTTTAGCGTGTGCGTTTGTGTGTGTGTGTGTGTGTGTCGACGTGTGCGAGCAGCAGTGATGGCCACTGATCTCTGGAGTGACAGGGCTAATCTCCCCGGTTACTGTCCCGCTCGCCTCGTCCTGCCGTGCTCCAAGTGGCTCTCTCTCTATCAGCTCGCATTAAAGCTAAACACTTTGACTGATTTGGAGGAGAAAAAAATCAAAATCAATTTGTAGCAGGGCCCTCTATTTGGAGCCGTACAAACCCCCCCGGGGCCCTGCAGCTTGTCACATCCCCTCGGTGTGGAATTGACGTTTTGACACGCAAAGTTAGATTAAAAAAAGAAGAGACAGAGAGAGAAGAAAGAGAAAGAGAGAGAGAGACAGAGAGGGAATAAAGTTGAGTTCTCACCCATCCACTTCCATCATTTCCCAAACCAGCCAGGAGATCAAGGAAGCCGGGGACACGTCACCGCTGGACAGGTTCAATCGGGGGTTGTCAGTCAGTTGTGTAAGCGTTAGCGTACGTTTGGTGTTCAAGTCGGTCCCGTGGCGCCGAGAAGGGAAAAACCCGGCGAAAGGACTCACAAACTGACGAACAAATTAAATTGGCGTTTGACGGACGGGGGAGACCAAAAAGACGGCTCGGGGACAAGCTGACTGACAGGCCTGATTGAAAGCGGGGCCGCCGAGGACTGACAGTGCTTACAGACAGATGGAGTGTGACAAGCCAAAGCTGGTGTGTGTGTGTGCATATGTGTGTGTGTGTGTGTGTGACACCGGGAACACCGTCAGACTCTGGGGCGACGCCGACGCGACGATCCTGGCGCTTGACGGACAGAAGGTTGTCACGGCGGGTAAAGGCAGGGACGGGCGATTGGCACTGGGAGTCAAGTCTAAGACTTTTTATCTCAGTTTTTACATTTACATATGTGCATGTGTGTGTGTGTGTGTGTGAGAGAGAGAGAGTGTGTGTGTGAGAGTGTGAGAGTGCGACAGGAGAGATTGAATTAAAGCGGCACAAAACGTGGGGACGTAAGGATGAGGGAGAAAAGAGTGATCAGGTCACATGGAGGTGAGTGGCCTTATCACACACACACACACACACACACACACACACACACACACACACACACACACACACACACACACACACACACAGAGGATGTGGTCCATTTGCGGTGACACGTGTAGCGATATCTCAGCCGGCGTCGGTGCGGAGACGAGCCGTTTTGTCGGCCCTGACAGCTTCTGGTGGGCTCGGTGCATCACACCAGCTCCTCCAGCGTGAACTTTGCTGAACAAAACGTCAATCTCCCGTCGCCTCGCGGGGGTTTCAAACTTGAACAAAACATGAGGGGGATGAAGGAAGATGGGAAAAAATGGCTAAAATGGATATGAACATACATTTCTCTCAAATTCCATGACGTGGGTTTCCTCCATGACCCTTATTTTGTATTATTTTTTTTTCCACTGTGTGATCGCACGCGCTTAATGAATTGAGACGCCGCAGTGAGCCTTGTTTGTAAGACTTGCTGTTTTCACGTGTTTGTGCGTAAACACATGGATCAACTTCACTTGATTTTCAGGCACCGCCGCTTCTTGATGGCTGCGGGGTTTCAGACCACCCCCATTTAATTAGCTTGATTATATTGTTGTCTTTTTAGTATTTTTTTTCTCACTCGCCGACATAACCGTAGCCGCTCTTAATTAGAATTAATTGCGCTCTAAGTGGAGGTCTTTCAATGAACATTAATATAAATTGTTAACTAATTAATCATCTCGTTGCTGACTCTTCCCCCCCGGTTCGTTAAAGGCTCACCGTGACCTCGCCGCGTCTCCGGTTTCCCGCTGAAGAAAGGTGAAATTGTTAAAAAAAACAAAAAACAATTGACGCGACGCCATGTGCCACTCTTACCGCCTCGTCTCCTTTCGGTATTCATGAGGGTCACCCACTCCTTGACCTCTCGGCTAATACGATATCATGGTCAGCGTGTAAGCGAGTGAATCGGGCGTGTCATGGTGCTGACATTACAGGCGAGTCATGCTCGCTAATGGGCGACGGCTCTGACGTCCGAGCGCTGTCACGTGGTTCGACCCGGCGATGTCATCGCGCTGACAGGCCTATTAGCTGTGGTGGAGGGATGGAGGGCGGGGGGGTGTTGATACAGATAGCCACTGACAGAGGGAGATGTAAGAGACGGGACGGTCTGTTGACACAAATAGCCCCTGATAGCAACAGAACGGTGGGGGGATATATATATATATATATATATATATATATATATATATGTATATATATATATATATATATATATATATATATATATATATATATATATAAAAAGAGAGGCAACGTGGGTCTGACTGGAAGTCAACAGATAGTTGACTGGAAGTCAAACAGCAAATACATTGCTCTCCCCCAGTGAACTCACATGACAGCAATGGGGATCCATTACATTGTGAACGAGGTCTGGTCGAGAGCAATGGGTCCTAGTTGGGTATGAAAAAGATGGAAAGTTAATGAACGACTACAGTGCGAGAGTCCGGAGTGTGACTATAAGCAGAAATTGATTCATACAACAGTTTCTTTCTTTTTTTTAAACTTTTCATTTTGTGTTTTTATCACATTCGAGTCGTTTTAGACATCCAACTAAACAAACATGATGAAGCAAATAGTCAAAACGGGAGCATTTAGTGTCGGTAACCTAATTGCGAGGATAAACTCTAACCTTTACATACATAAACCTCCATGCTAACCGATGCCCATACACATACACAACCAGACCCGCACACATCCCCTCCTACATGTACACACTTCCACGTACACACTCCACCAGGAGCTTCATTGTTATGTCATGTGGAACAATACAGCACGTTTAACCTGCGCAGCCAAAACCACCAGTCATGGGTCGATCTCCACCAATATGGAGGTGTCTGATGCACCATGCTGGTAGCAATCCAGATTGTGACTTGCAGATATGTCTGAGCATGGATTTTACCTGTTTTTTGGGGGGTAAATTGCTCTGTTCATTGAGGCCCGTTGGCGGTTGTGATTGTTGTTGTGCTAAATCAATGAAACTCCATCTGAGCACAGCATCAGTTGCCTGCCTTCATCAACACCTGCGTCCTTATCGGACTACTCCGAAAACAATTTAATCCTGTCATGACATCGTGGACTTTGTGAGATGAAATTATGACCCGACCTGGTAACAGGGGAATAGTGCCAGCAGGGGATCAAGCGCCTGATCTGGGATCAATTCACAGAGAAAAAAGAGGGATAGCTGATCTGTAAGTTATCCGGATCCAACAGATTTAAGGGAAACTCCACAGAAGCATTTACCGAACAGCTGGGGTTGGATGTTTTATTGTAAAGTGGCTTTTTAGAAAATAAATCATCATCCTAGCATGCCAGAGGTGGGGCCAAGTCGTTGTTTACAAATAATTTATGTGAAAAATTGCATAGAAATTCAAACATTTGAGTTCATCTATGTGTATCATGTAGATAAAAACAAGCCAACCAATAAAATAATGATATTTGCTCATGCGATCAACAGATTTTCTCGGACATCATTCTGTTCACATGATCACACAAAGGAAAAATTATTATTAGGGCAACAAACATAAAAGGTGTCTCTTCGTCAGGACGGAGGTTAAACCGGTAAGCTGACTGACGGCCCAGCAATAAGTTAATAAGTTAATATAGAGTTCTACTTTTTCAGTGTTTATTTCATTAAAAACCTTTAAAACCTGCAGAAATGACTCTGCCCGTGATAACATGTGATTATTACATCAATGTGTTCTTTCACATCGCCGTGAATGAAAAGCCAGCGATAAGGGGTCTGTAAGTTATTAATAATAACATTTTGAATGCCAATATTATGAATGAAGCAAACTATTCCTTGGCCTTCCCCCCCATGTCATGTGTTTTCCAGCGATGGAGCGACATTAGCTCACCGTCTTTGTTGGGAAATCCACGGAGCCTCAGACGCATTAAGAGCTGAACATTATAAGTTAACCATCAAGTTTTGTGTTGGCGATGTATCAAATAATCAGAAACACAAGCTTCAGGATTCAGTCCAGTTATGAATTATATAAAGCACTGCAAATAAGGTTGGCATTTACACTCAAGCTTCACAGGAAATGCAACCATATTACAACCTTTCTACAGGGTTGTAAACAGTTGGAATAATGAGTCTCCAGTTTGGAGTTAAGTGAGCGTTTATTATAGTAAAGACAACCTATGAATCGATTACAATGACTGCAAAACTATTATTTATGGTGGAATGCACGAAACTTGAAAGATTGCCAGAAAATATAACGCATTTTATTTTTCCCTTTTTGTCCCCGTTGTGAATAGTCCCAAGATCTAAACTTTGAGTTTTTGACACAAGTCTCTTTAATTGAATGTTTTGCGTCTTGCGTCTGCACCTGTGTGGAGTCTGAAGTCATCTTGTGACTCGTGTCAAAGTCATTTGACTGAAGTCCACACCTCTCTTTTTAGCAGAATATAAAACACTAACAAACATGTTGGCGTTCAACAGTGAAGGGAGGCGGGCCGCCCGTAAGATGCGGTGTAGATTACACTACAAAAGAGGCGAGAGGATCTAAGGGATCAAAACTGCAGCCTTAAGCTAGAGCCTGTGATTTAAGGAAGAAAGGAGTATGTTGAAACAGAGAGCTCTGGAGCGATAACATATGAACTGCTCAGTCGAGGAGCGGGAGGGGAAGAGAAATGGAAAGAAGGCAGTGTTCCTTTTCAGATATGCCAAATGTCTAGGATAATGGTGTGACATACACATAATGCACTTTGGGCTCCAGGCTCGGCGGGATGACACTATCTCCATCATGCTCCACCGACACAAACACTCTGATGTTCCCCAGCTGGCCCGGGAAGACACACACACACACACACACACACACACACACACACACAGAGTTGATGGTAATAGCAAAAACTCCATCCCCCTCAACCTTTCATTCGTTGGGATGCGTCGCACTGCAGGTAATGGTGATGATCGAGGAAAAAACGACCGGGACCTAATAAGAGCAGCAGCAGCTAAATGACACACTTCCTCTCTGTTGCTCATCACAACATCGCTGTGTGGAGCTGGTGGGCTGCGTTATTATCTCAGCACTGGCTTCAGTTTTTTTGCAGAAAGAGGTTCATTTCTTTGCCTTTTGGACAGAGCAGACGGCGAACCCATGGATGTAGGAAGAGTACTCATTCCTATGGAAGTTTCTCAGCGCATCAAACAAAAGGTTTGACACACGTTTATAATAATAACCTGGATGTTGCTCTGCACAAATGGGCCCTGAAGAGAACGGGTACTCGCTTTACCTTTAACCTCCAAGCCATCCGGGCTCGGGTTCATTCACAGATAAGGAAACAAACTCGTATGACCAGATGATCGAAGCAACGGCTATTTAAGTGTACGTACAAACAATGCATTGTCACGTCTCTTTCTCAGTAACATCTCCGGTGAAAAGTATTAATGTTGTTGTTACACGACTGATGCAGAAGTGGTCGTTCCATTGGCCACGATGTTAAATTAGCATTTGCATTTCCGAGCAACTTGGCTTTACTCACCATTCTACATGACCAGTCACTGGCAGATTGTGTTAGCTTCATGGCTAATGCTAGCCCAGTTTATTGAGGATTATCTCCCTGCCTTTTTGATGTTTAAAGCAAGATAGGTTATTAACCCTGTGTACTTAATAAAAGTGTTCAAACTGTATTGTTTTGTCTTGTAACTCTACACTGGAAGTCTTGTGCTGCCTATATTGACATTGGCTAGAGATCCCATTGTGTCTATATTTGAGCTCATATCTAATATGTTTTATAATATAGTGTGCGGTGTGAAAGACTTTGAAGGAAACAATACTTTGTTCTACAGCTCCCTGAAAACACAACTGCTATTTACAGAGTGATGCCAATTAGATAAGGTGTTGCTATTAATAACAATACCCATGGTGACTGTTCAGAAACACAACATCGTGACAGCAGTTGCGTGTTGAGTGTGATCGTTAAAAGGTTATGCTAACACTAATGTTAATTTATGTCTAAAACACAGTGCTCGTTTATATTAATACTTATTTGGTTAATTACCACACAGTCCAGTGTTTTATGATGTCGGTTGTTATATCATGAGCTGATTATTACAAATGACAAATGCATATTAAATATAAAAAGATAGCCATATACCTCGCTTACTAGTGCTAGCATGACCAATGAGTGCAGTAATATCACCTTAAACATTGCCTGTGCTAGCATTAACAGTTACTTTAACCTAGGTCATAAAAGGGCCTTATGTTATTATATGTAACCTATATTATCAATTAATATGTGTGAACATGGAGTAGATGTCATGCTAGCAAGCTAAACCCGCCAATTTGTGGCATATAGCACATTTAGGTTAAATGATCTTCCTTGTCCGAGTTCCATTAGTTAGTCATTTAAATCACATATAAAATTAGTTTGAGTAACATTTGCTAATGCTAACCTATGTTAGCCACCATGTGGAAAGCCTCTATTATGTTAATAACATATTTAGATACCAAGCACTGTTCCTGAATTCCTTTAAAATACACACCGACTAAATAATACAACTTAAAATAATAATAATAATACAAAAGCAGCCATGAGGTGCCAGCCGTGACTCAATATTATCCACCAAAAGGTGTCAGGCGAGGCTGAGGCATTTGGGTATTTTTGGGGGGTATTTTTCAAACCATTATCCTCCATATTTGGCATCTCAGTGAGTGTTTGTCAACCTCCCATCTCTCTCCTCTTTCCCTCCCTCTCTCTTCCACACTGTCTCCTTTTCTCTCCGCCGCTACCACCCTTCGCCAGTTTCTCCCCTCAATGCTGGGAGCACACAGGCAGACTCCTTCCACTCACCAGGGTGTAATCTCTCTTTGTTTACACTGCCAAGGGGTTATTTGGCTGTCTGTTAGAGTGTGACACAGACAGCACTACACTGTCAAAGACAGCCTCAGCACACTGCAGACAAGCCGATTCTGTATTCAGTGTATCTAACACGTCAGCCCGCACTGACAGTATGTGATAGCCTACAATCACACAATACGCTCCGAAAGACAGGATCCATCCATATGTCATGGAGGGGGGAGGGGTCGGACAATAGCCATTGGCTGTGGTTACACTTGTCATTTCGCCCTGAGTTTTAAGACCTGATGGCGGCGATGGGATTTTGTCAGATTGCATGGCTGCATACCCACACTTGGCCTGAACATGGCTGCCATGTGAGTCCTGTGGCTGGATTTATTGGAGTCTAGAGTCCCCCCTTCCCTCCCCTACCTCCCTGTCTGCCATGTGTTCACATAGTATTGTGTCTCTGGACTGCATTCGCATGTGGAATGCAAATAAAATAGCCAGCCTGAGCTCAGATCTCAAAGCTGTGTACCTATACATAGTCACCTGTGTATTATGTCAGGCCATAGCCGGGTCTGAGTGATTTCAATGAGGACGTTTGGACTCCAGACGTCATTATTTACTATTTCTTTAAGATTCTATGAAATCCTTCTGGTAGGCTCCGGTAATATCCGCCCTCTTGACACTAACAACCAACGTAATCCAACGTGACGACGGCAAAAATCACCAAACTCGAATCTTCAAAACGACGGTCCACAAACCAATGAGCTACGCCCACTTGGTCTACAGCGTATCGTTTACACCACCTGAATCCCTCCATCCATTCACTCATTCCCCATTTCCCGTAATCAGCCCAGGAGCAGCCCATGCACCAGTTAGACCAGTTCATTACCGCTCGGCCTCCCACAGATTGTCCAGTCTGCATCCGCTCTATTCCAGCATCGTTTATCTCGCCCGCTCGCTTCCCAGTTTGATGATTATTCTCTTTCCCCGGCCTGGTTGGGTTTGCCTTTGCTGATGGGTTTGCTGGTTCTGACCTTTGCTTGTTACTGGATTTAAGCTGACAAAAAACACTTTTTTTTTTCTCTTTCCTGACTGTGTTGTACATCTGAGTTTGAGTCTGTTCTGTGCATTGCAGACACACTTTGAGCAAACATTGAAAAACTAATACTGAGACGCAATTATCAGTTTCCACGCCATTTGAGCCATGTATAAATACATGTGTGTGTGTGTGTGTGTGTGTGTGTGTGTGTGTGTGTGTGTGTGTGTGTGTGTGTGTGTGTGTGTGTGAGACTCTTTAAATTGCCTGAATTATACGTCAAGGGAGGAGGAAAAACATCTTCCTCACCAAATGGGTCTCGATGCACGAGTTGAGCCATCACACAATGGCCCCATTACTGGAAATGTCGTTGTTGTTCAAGAGCAGAACGACCAACCGACGGCTCAATGGACAGTCTGGAATAAAATATGTGTGTGGCGTGTGTGCGTGTGTGTGTGTGCGTCTGTGTGTAATGGTCATTCACTTAAAACAATAAAGGTTTGTATGTTTTTACCGAGGGAGGAAGGTGAACAACTTCGGGGAAGGAATAAAAAAAGAAGTTAAGGCTCCCAGCGGTGAGACGCTGCAGAGAGGAAATGAAGTTGTTGCTTCTTGACTCTGCCAGTCAGCTCACACGACACCATCTGATGCCACTGCATGCAGTCTCAATGTCAACTCCCCCTTGATCTAGCATAGGAACATGATATTGTGTGTGTGTGTGTGTGTGTGTGTCCTGCACGTCTCCATGTGTGTGTGTGTTGCAATGTAACTGAAATTTGCCATTCACTTAGGATTCTGGCACATAGTGTGTATTTTCCTTCATCACACAAAGGTGTGCACCAGCTAATCCGACTTAAATCATCAGGTGTGTGTGTGTGTCTACCATCTCTCTCTCTCGTTCTCTCTCTCTCTCTCTCTCTACTGCTGTCTTAATTAGCCATGCACAGGGCAAACACACACCTATATAGACAAAGAAACGTGTCTTTTTTGTCGTGAAAGATGAAAATCCGCGGAAGCAAACATGCCGCCAACATGGAAACCCTGAGAGGAAGCTCTGGGTTTGAAATGGAGTGCAGGGACACGTGATGAGTCCGTCTCAGAGTGTCACGGTCTCCTCTCTGACCAGTTTGAAGCGCGATATGAAAGAGGGTTAACGAGCCTTCAGCACGTTGATCTGTCACTTCTCAGAATGCACTCTGGAGAGGAAACACGGCCTCTCAGAGGTTTAATGTGACAAACCAAACGGGGCCCATTAATTAAAGGCCGCCGCTCGTGTGTCAATGTAGATTTTTTTCAGGATTGACCTTCAGACCAGTTGATGAGCTTGAGTGTGAGGAAAAAAGGAGTTTGACGGGTCCGCCGCCGCCGCACAGAACATTCAAGCCTCTTCCAGCTCTTTGTTGTGGTTTTTACGACTTTTCAAGTTTTGGTTTCAGTCTCACCGCTCTCGTCGTCCTCGGCAGGCCGCCGCAGTCGGACCAACCCGTGAGTGTAAAGGACACGCTGGGAGGTAAGCGTGACCTGAATGTGTCGGGCTTCACATCTGGATGTTGAGCATCGATGTTGAGTGTTCGGCTTTTCCTTCATTGAGTCGGAGAATTCAGCAGCAGACTTTTACTTTTGTCCCACATTAGAGTGCGGAGCACTCTCTGTACTTTGATTGGCACCTGGACAAGCTATCAGACGGGAGCCAACGAGTGTGTGTGTGTGTGTGTGTGTGTGGGAGGACTCCAGTATAGTGTGTGTTGAGTAGCAGGCCGTCTGACAGGCAGTCAGGCCACTGAGCAGATCCTCCTGCACGCCGGGCTAAGTGAGTTAGCATGAGGCTGCCGGCTCTGTAATAAAGCGTTTAATGGACACACAGCTTCTCCTGGCCTTCCCGGGGCCAACGCTAAATCCCTCTTTACTGTCTCTCGCCCAGATGTTAGTGAGTTATTCATTCCCCCCATCACTCTGGAGGCCGGCGCATCCGTCTCGGGGATAAAAAGATGTTTTGAGTCAGACGCATGTCCTGAGCTGCACACATGCAGTCGTGAGCTGAGACGCATGCGAGCGCTGCGGCCTTCAGGCCTGTACTTACTTATATCCATATATCCATCAGCCTGAGAAAACATCGCGAGCCCGAGGAGGAAAGAGTGGAAAAATTACTGAATTACAACTGTAATTTCCTCTCAAAAAAATCCTTTTCGGGCCCAGAGTCGGGGGGCAACGTGGACCCGTCCAAAACATTCAAAATCACCTGCAAGTTTGTCAGGATGTGGCATCAAACCGGTGCAGGCGGAAGCTTGAAACGCAATTATTTTCCTGCAAAATGCGTTCAATGACGATGTTTTGCGGCGTCGGACGTGACGTCTGTTCGACGCTCAGCACACCCCGGCACGTCCGATGTGTCGGACGCGCTGAGACCGGACGGACGAGGAGTTACCTGTGATGGAAAGGGAGGAAACCTGGCTGAAATAAAAGCAGGAAAAAACAACTTCTGCCGCATTCGGAGAGGCTTGAGATAGCAGCAGATGGGATGTAAAGGCCGCTGGTCTGTCTTCACGTCTTCTCTCCCTGCGTTTCTTTCTTTCTTTCTTTCTTTCTCGTCTCTTCTCTTTCCTTTTGTTCTTTCTTTTTTTCCTCCCGCAGCAGTACAAAGTGTGATCTGGACATCCGTGATGAGCCGGGGCGTCTCCGGTATTAAACATGTAAGCGGGACAAAGAGATAGAAAGAACGAGTCTCGGTGGGCGGAGGGGGGCGGAGGGAGAGACGCAGCATGACCGAGTCGGCATTCAGCGAAATGCAGACGCGTCGAATCTAGAAGCGTGACAAAAATGTGTCCGGCCTAATGATGTCAACTAGTGTTCCTCGCCGCCCCTTCTGCAGCATGTGTGTGTGTGTGGAACTCGTCTATTTCAGCTTTCGTGTGTTTCCTCTTTTGCTGTCTGACAATCTGGTTGTCAGGGAGAGTCTGCAATGCTCCCCCCCCTCCCCTCCTCCCTCTCTCCAAACCTCACGATTACCACACACACACACATATATATAAATAAACCGAGAAATGGTGGTACAACCGACTATACAGATCTTCTTCTGCTAAAAAAAAAAGTCTTCAGTCGAACACATTTTTACGGCGAAAAAGAAAAACAAAGGCCGGACTCTTCTTGACGGTCTCGTGTCTGCGTCTTTAAGGCCCGACAGGCCGCTGTGAGGAGTGGAAGTTGGTGAGGAGGCTCTTGGAAAAAAGGTCACGGGGAGTTCAGGGCCTGCCGGGGGATGAGTGATGGCCGAGGAGAGGGGGCTCTGCTGCCGGGCCTTGTTCTCTCCTGCGCTGCTTGTCGGCCCCGCACAGCGGTAGACTGAGCCTTGATGGATTGGCAGCCGTTGAAAGGAAACGTAACCCCCTCCACCGCAACCGCCATCCCCCCCTCTTGTGCTCCAGTGCTCGCTAAGATTATGCAAATGCTTTTGATAGCACACAAACGGACAGAGAGACACACACGACAACATGGATGCATGCGGAAATTTCCACCTGCATTTGGTGGGAATATGTGGATGTAATGTCCAACTGCAACGTAAAAAAAAAACACACACACACACAAGAAAAAAAACACAAAATGCGAGACAAAAAAGTCAAGAACAGCGGGATCACGTCGGTGTCAACAGCGCTCGGCTGTTCCCTCTGCGTGGGTGAAGGTCACTGTGAAGTCCATGAGGAGGGGAATGGAGAGAGCATGAGAGGAGGGATGGGGGGGGGGGGGCATGCAGCTCAAGAGGGAGGAAGAGACTGGGGGCGTGGAGGAGGGAGGGGGGGGTGTCGGCAGGTTAAGGGTTTAAGTACAGGACATCCCCTGACCCGGGGTCAAGCGCAGAGGACGCCGCGGGAGGGCTTGTTTTGTGGAGGTCGGGGAGCTTGTTGTACCTGGACGGACACAAAAGAAGGCCGAGCAGCGGGGGGGAAGGGGGAGGGAGGGGGGAGGGAGGGGGAAGGAGGGGGAGGGACCGGCTGCTAAAATAAACATCAAAGCCCGCTGGCCGGGTCTCGCTTTTGTTGCTTGGATATGGCGGGATGAGGTGAGAGAGGGAGGGGGGGGGGGGGCTGCTCCCTCTTAGGACAACCAAACTTCCTCAGGGATTTATTTATTTTTCTTTTGATGGATGAATCATATGGCCTTTTGTTTTGTTACTTCCACTCATGTATGGAGCTATTTTGATGACGCTGGTATGAAAAACACTGAGAACGACCTAAAACATGTTGTGTACTTGTGACAGGACATTCCATAAATAAAGTGCATCTTTGCATTCAAAACAAATGATAAAAGTGTTTTTTAAGGAGTGTAGCATGTTGGCAGAAATAGAAAAAAAAGAAGTTTTACTTACTATTACTTTGAAAACACATGTAATTTCTAGCTGTTGGCCCAGAACGGACAAACCAAACACTGACCACGAACCAGAGAGCGCATTGTTATGTGTTTGTGTGTTTGTGTTATCTCAGGGTCACATTGTGAAGCTGTTGCTCCTTAAGTTGAGTTCATACGTAGTGAATAACTTCATGTCACGCTTACTAATCATCTCCAGTAACATGGTCAGGATTTCTGGAAAGAGACGACGCTGATGAGTTTTGCCAAGTCGTCCTTTTCTTAAACACTCTACAAATCACAACAATCCAGTTTGACAAATACCGCGACAGGTGAGCGTTGAAACACGTCTGACATGGGGATGAACTGTCCCTTTAAGACTGATTTTGACGTTGAGCGTTGGTGAAATCATGTCACTATTAATAAAAACGATACTCGTATCATATCTGGAGAGAATCGTGTTCCACTTGTTTGGTTAGAGCAATCAGTAAAGCATTTTCTTTTTTTCTCCAAAATTTGCTTAAAAAATACTTTGCAGAGACACGCAGCCCATCATTTGGGAGCCAGACATTTGGTTTGGATGACAAACAAACATAACATGAGAGTTTCTGACTCTAATGGACGGTAATGGCTTTTGTCAGCTGGACCAATTCAGACAATCTAAATCTGGCACGACTGCTGCCCGAAATCAGGGCGCTGGATGAGTCGACTCATTTAACAACGTGTGTGTGTGTGTGTGTGTGTGTGTGTGTGTGAATACCTCGGCATGGCTGTGGGGGGGGGTGGGGGGGGGGCAGTAGAGGGAGTGTGTGGAATGATGGGGGTCGGGGTAGAAAGGGAGATGATTATGCCCATCCGTGGCGGATGCCAGGTGTGCAACCTTCCTCCCCCATTCCCTTCTCTGCTCCTTTGCTCACGATGACTCCCTCTCCCCCTCTCCCTCTCTTTCTCTCTCTCTCTCTCACACACACACACACACACGCACACACTGCAAACACACACACTTACTTGCATACAATCACACTCCATCAGCACTCTCCAGCTGGCAGGAAAGGCAACATCCACAGTCGTCGTCGCTGTGACTGCCATGAAGGGGGCGGCGGCTCGTGCCTCTGTATGTAAATGTCGGAGCCTCTTTAGCGTTTTCCCCGCTGTGTTTGATGACAGTGTGTCCGCGTGGACCACGACCACATCCTATCCGTTTAGTAGCATCGTGGCTGTATAGTCTCCTCTATTAGTTTGGATGGGTTTGCTTGAGCGGAACATTTCCTGAGAGGACTAATAGCCCGGACGGCAGCCTTCATATCTGACACACACAATGAAATATATATATATATATATATATATATATA
Organism: Clinocottus analis; assembly: GCF_023055335.1. NCBI lineage: Eukaryota > Metazoa > Chordata > Actinopteri > Perciformes > Cottidae > Clinocottus > Clinocottus analis. The sequence continues at coordinate 763,082 of NW_027175820.1, forward strand.
TATATATATATATGTGTGTGTGTATATATCTATATCTAGATATAAATATATATGCATAAACATAAGTACATACATACATACATGACAGTATGCTTTAAATGTGGCCAATATCATATTCCACTCCCATGGTTCTCTCTGTTTTAACAGGGTCTAACTTTCAATGCATCGCTTCTGTGGCACAGAACTATTTTAATACTTTTAAGTCTTTTGGTTTTCTATAATGTTCTCCATAATGTGCTGGCGATGAGGAGTTTGCAGGATCTATCAAAAGGTTTCCAAAGTGGCATTAAGCTTTACTAAAAGTCCAGTGTGCGCTGATCTCCAGACGTGTGGTAAAAGATCGGCATATTTGAGGAGGTTTAAAGAAGTTTTCTTTATACTAATAGCTGTTTTGAACTGTGTGTAATATATTGCCTGTGTCAGGAAAACCCACAAGCACAGTAGCCACAAGCCCTGGAGCCTGGACCCGACAAGAGATGTGTCTTATTAAGATCCATCCTTTATGAAGGACGCATTTGTCCCGTCCTCGTGCCTCTGATGTGGAGGCGAAGGACACTTTGTTCTTAATAACAGAGCAGACTTTGAGAGAAAGTGAGCTGCCAGACTTTGAGAAATCAAAGAGACTGAACGATATTGCGGCTCCACCAGCGAGGGCCCGTGAAGATGGGATCCAGCTGGGGGCCGACGCAGGCCGGTGGTACTGAGGGAGGATGAAGTGTGCTGGTTTGCCGTCATCGAGGCCTCAGAGCGGCTGCAAGAGCCGCAACAGAAGGAGATTTCACAATGAAGGAATACATACGCAGAACAGTGACGTGTATGGATATAAATATACATCTATACATTTTACGGCACAACGAGTAATTTGACTTTTCATTGAAGTACTCTTTGCAGATAATTCTTTCTAAGTACGGTTTTGATGACTTTTACAGTCTGGGATTAATACTTTTATGGAAGTAAATGCTTCTTCCAGTGCCATTTTTATGTTTACATTCTCATATTTACCTGAAATATTGAGCAGGCGTATTAATCAGCTGACTTAATTAACTCTTCCTTTGTGATGCTGAAACGTTCTCCACTTACAGAAACGGGGAAAAAAAAAATGTTTAGAGAGAAAGACGAAGGTTCAAAGTCAGCGCTTTATAGCTGCAAAAGACGACAAACTTCACCAGGAATCTGGACCTTTGTTTAAAAGCCACATCAATACTGTGTGTGTCTGCAGTATTTAGAAACACACAATGTGATTACAGTAACGCTTTGCAGGTTTCTCTACAGCACTGTCCCGACCTCAGACCCGGAGAGGAGATCGCATCACTTCATGTCTTCATGCCAGCTTGCTTTTCTTCTGCATCCGCATTTCTGTCACTGCTGTGCGATTGTGATGCTCTTGTTTCATCTGTTGTGTTCAAACGAGGTGCATGTTTGTCCTCTATTTCTTTAAATTACATTTAAATGTGTCCTTTTACATTTGATATGTTGTTTCTTTATTGAAGTCTTAATGTCTTGTTGACAGACGCTTTACAAACAGTCTTGTGTTCAACTCAAACCTCCGTTGTGTGTCTTTGTGTGTAGAAAACATCTACCCTACAACAAGTTATGAGTGTTCCCCGTCTTCTGCTACTAAAATGAGATTACATTGTTTTTCATCAGACAACATTGTTTTCCTTGTAATTCCTCCAAGTTAATGTAGTAACTAAGCAACACCACACACCAACATGTAGCTCCTGATTATTACTTTTTTGAAACACATGAATCATTTTCAAGTTGAAGTAATTCACAACTGCTTTCTGTTTTCCATTATTATGCTTCTTTCCTCTCCTCCAGTCGTTCATTTAATTGTGTGCACACTATTGGAGCAGAAGGGTTCGTCCTTTAGAAATCATACCAGAGATTCTCCTTGAAGGAAAATACCAGCAGACGTACGTCCACCAGCGACAGTACTCCAGTACAAGTACTGTGCCTGTAAAGACATTGTCTTAGATAATGTGATGACGGTAATGTCGGCAGTTTTGGTAAAACCTGAAGGAACTTTCAGCTGTTTTATTGAGTTTCCTTGAAGCAAAATGTGTGAATTTAAGTAGCAGCTTGTAAACATGTCGGGGCTTTTATTGTGAAAGGTAAGAATGGATGTTTGGCTTGTCAAGGTTCAAAAGGAGTAATAAAGTTTGCCTCCCTGTTCTTGTGTGCTGTAATGTAAGGTTTGAATGTAAGTAAAGGTCTTCATCATTATCTTATAACATGCGCTCACGAGAGGGACAATGCAAATCATTTTTGTGTACACTACTACACAATTGACTTCCTGAGTGTCGCCTCACTGGCAACAAAATAAAAGAGACACAACTCAAGACAACTAAAACAAAATGAAAATGAATGAAAAAGGCTTTGCACAGCGCAGCGGACGAACAAACAGTATTAAGCGACATAAATTTTAAACAATATAACCGCCACAGGCCACTACAAACACACACACACACACACACACACACACACACACACACACACACACACACACACACACACAAAGGACCTGCACAGTGTGTCCACATGCAACACAGTGCTGTTTTATTGTAGCTTCGACCGTCACAGACGCACCTGTCGGTTATAAAGTTGTGTGTTTTCATTTGGGTCGCATCGCGCTCTCTCCGGGTGGTGCGTTAATTAAATACGTGATAAATAAAGATGCAACAATAATCCATATTGACTCGCGCCTTAACTTAATCGTAGAGGTGTCTGCAGACTGCTCAGCCCAGCGGGCGTAAAGTGCCTCACCAACATGATGGATGCATGCAGCGAGCTCGTGCACATGGAACACTTTATTGTGAAGGACGAGTCACTCAGGAAGTGTACAATACACTTTTTAAAAAAATGTTACTTAAAGTATTACTTGCTATCAAAAGTTATTAGTTACATTACTAGTTATTCATATAACTGCCTAACAGTGATCATGACATTTATTCAAGTAAAAGTAAAAAAATATGCACACAAAAAGTGCACAATAAAGCACTTTTTTTTTCCACGAGGGTCATTGTAACGGCGATCACTTGTCTCAAGTTATTTACAGGAATCCGAGGCTTTCATCTTCGGTGCTTAACCTGAATTACCTCCATGTGATATATCCAGTTCTGTAATTGAATTATAAACCGTCCGCTAAGCCCCTCAGATAAAGGAGGCAGCTCACCAACCAGAGCAGAGAAAAAAAAAAGATTTGCTCAGGTTTTTCTCTAAATTATGATATGCAGATCGTCTTTTTTGTCACGTCAGACACACACTTGTCTGCCTTGTGCTCGGTAGAGAACACAGAGGGAGATTCACAGTGTGTTGGTACAATAGTTGGACTATTTAACCTCATGTTAACCCTTAGTTAAAAGACAAATCTATTTATTTATCTAACCTTGGATACATCCATCTGTTTCTCTCTCTGTAGCTCATGGACTCAAGCACAGACACACACACACACACACACACACACACACACACACACATTGTGAGCCCACGAGCAGAGAGGCTGCAGATCGTAAAGCAGGCGGTGACGGGCTGATTGATCCCCTGGTGAAAATGGGCGATATTTCGCCAACATCGATATCAATAAAGCCTCTTAGGCTCGAGGCTTCTCAGGGCCTGCTTTTGTTTCTCTTCCGAGGAGAGCTAAGAAAAATCTATAGACAATTGATGGTGTCTGGGAGAAAGGCTCTATTGGAGTATATCAAATCAACGTATCGGAGAAGGGAAAGTTTTCCCTGTGAATTAGACTGTTTTTGCTCCAAGTGCAGCGGCAGAGTGAGAGGGATGGACGCGGCCATGTTCTGGAGCCCTGCGAATGCAGGCGGACAAAATCAGCAAAAAAAAAGATAGAAACAGTCTTTTTTAGCGTTTGATGGGTGGATAGGACGGTGGAGAAATCTCTCCTCGCAGCATTATTTGTTTAAACAAACAACATAGCTCTCCATGACGCTGCAATTGCTGCTCTTTTAGCTGTTGGGAAATGCATCTTTAGTCCCACTTCTCTTGTATCTGTTATTGCACCAGCGAGAGCAGGTATGTAAACTAGTCTCAGGTACTTTTGTGTCTTCCGTCGGAAGAAATACCTGCGAAAAATACACACAAGTCAGAGATTTGGGGTTCAGTGTCTTCCACAAAGGACCCGTCCTCTTCGTCGGCACAGTCAAAGTGTCCTTTGGGGAACACATGATGTTATTTTGTCTGTTCCCCACTTAGACGTATGGATTTGCATAACCTCCTGAGAAACTGCAGCACATAGGTAGCCGTCCATTTGAGATGAACGATTATTCAAATGTACACACGTATGTGTATTTTTGATAATCAGAAGTCAGAAGCCTCCATGTTTTCTAGTTTTTTAATCGGCAATTTTTGCAGTTATTGCAAACTCTGCTTTCATTTCTACCTTTTTTTCCTGTTCATGTTGTCCAGTCAACCCCCGACGATCACACAACCAAATAATGAATGCCGACTTGTATCTGGCTTTATAGAACTCTGTGTGTGTGTGTGTGTGTGTGTGTGTGTGTGTGTGTGTGTGTGTGTGTGTGTGTGTGTGTGTGTGTAGGTGTGTGTAGGTGTGTGTGTGTGTGTGTGTGTAAGGAGGGGGGGAGGGGCTAAAAAAAAAGCGCCACAAAGCCCCTGACGATGGCCAAGTGCTTTGCTGTGTCGAGTAGCCACAACATAATAATTGATAATTATGTTCAGTTATAACCCTGCTGGTCACGATAATGTGCATTTTTTTATTATATTTATTTATTTTTTCCGTGGTTCTCGCTGGGCGCTGAGTGGTTGAAGAGGCCCAAAGCAGGCCAGCCTCGGGATAATTATTCTTTTCCAATCACTGTGACTGTCTAATTGCAGTCCTCGCTGCTAATTTATGCACGCCTTTGTTTTCATCAAGGAACGCGTTTCAAAAAAACACATCAAACGATTTCTGATATGTAAAGAATAAAGCAGAAAGAAAAAAAATAAAGCAGGCTGCCGCCGCTTAAAAATAAATTCCTGATTATTTTCATATGATAATAAGTCAGGGAAAATGAGGAAATCAAAAGGGAAGTCCTTTAATGATATATGGGCACCAACATGGCACTTATTGTATTTTTTTTCCCTCGACTAGAATACATTACCATATTTTCCCGTGTTTTTATTTGCATTAAGCTGGAGTTATGTAGGACAGCTTGCTGACCATCATTCACAAGCTGTTGGCATTTCTGCAAATAGTCTGTCAGGCACAAATCTCACGCACAAAACTGGCATTGTTTTTAATGTAAATGATGCCGCCGTGATGAGGAGCCATTAAACACACACATATAAACACGTGCACATAAACATAAATACACATAGACGCACAGTTATCCCAGCCTAACCACTCCCTCTCTCACACACACACACACACACACCGGCATTCTGACACCAGTGCACATGGGAACGCCGGTATTTACTTTATGCATGAGGACAGGTAAAAAACACACAAATCCACAGTGGACACCGGCTGTAATTGAATGTGACTCCCTCTGTATACTATCCATAGCTCCGGGATCCTGGCGGCTAATTGGAATATACAGCTCCCTAAACCACCGGTGAACTCCGCGGAGAGGCTCGGTTGTCAGATGCCGATGGCCCGCCGCGGGTTTCGCTATGTTAAGGTGGCATGGGACTCTCATCCCGCGAACATCGAAGATGAGGGCTGGAATGAGAGGCAAATTGGAAGCTCCAATGCAGAATGACAAGACGGGTGTGTGCCTGTGTGTGTGTGTGTGTATTTGTGTTTACACATGTGGCAATGTTAGTGTGAGCGCAGGCTTGTGCGTGGACAGGTATGCTCGTGTCTGCGCCGACCTTATTTCAATGGAATATGAGTGGAAAATGTCAGCGTTGCTCTCATTGCTGTCGACTGCGATTGCCGTCAAAGACTGTCAGTGTGCAGACTTTGGTTCAATTGCTTCAGAGGAGACGCGGTGTGTTTGTGTGTCTGCAGTGGATGTTGTGATGAGTAGTGTATTGAGCACAATAAGACACTTGTTTCATATTTTTTACTCGGCCCTTTTTACATTGTTTGACCTACAATTCTCCACCAATAGAAAGCTCTAGAACGGATCTCTGTAGCAGGCATTTCTGCTGATCTAGGCATGAAATCCAGTGCCATCCTTGGGGAGGAGGGGCGATGGATCTGTACACAACTAAATCCTTTTGAATAGTTTTAGTTGACAAGTTACGTCAGCTTCTTTCAGCCCACGAAGCTGTATCCCCACAGGTGATCCTCTTGGGCTCCTCTGTTTCCCAACAACAATCAGCTCTTTCATTTTCTACCTGTGATTCACAAAACAGCACCAGGAAGTGGTGCCACGAGCAGCAGCCGCAGGCGAACATGCACCCAGCGTGAAGACTGACACCGGTACATGAGCCAATGGGACGAGCCCAAAAGCCCCGGAGCAACACATTCTCATCGCCGACTCGTCAAATACCGACGCTTGGCCAGTGGCCCTCCACTCCAAACCATGGCGCTCTCGGAAACCCTCCAGCGTGTTGGACGGGACAGCGTCTGGGTTTCCGTTTGTCGCGTGCACAGATTCTTTCAAAATAAAATAAACTTCCGTGTTGTCAGGAATCGTACAGGTTCCGCTTGTTAGCAGGCATACATCTTTTCAAAATGAACTTACAACTAAGGTTCAATACGTGTTAACGGTTTAACCCTCGTGTGGTGTTCATTTTTGTGTTACTCAGAAGGTGTTGTGGGTCTGTTGGACCCGCTGTAGTTTGGGATTTTTAATTCAACACCATCAAACTATTTTATGTTAAATGTTTATGTTTATGTTATGCCTTGAGTTTGAAAAAAGTATGAATCATATTATTACTAAGATGATTAGGCCTTTGAGAAGATTGCAGTCCAGCAATAAGAGCGCTACTAACTGGCATTTGCTAAAGCGACTACGAGGAACTGTGATTTTGCGCTTGTGGCGCCCCCTGTGGACAAACGCGGTAGTGTTTTCCATGCACCAGACTCCCTTTAGAAAAGCTCTCATTTGACTGCGATAGCCTCTGAGCGTGTGCTCGATGCGTTCCCCGTTCTGGTCCTCCTGTGCCTCCCTTCCCTCCGGCAGCGAGCCAAGCTCTGCTCCGGGACGGAGGAGGCGGAGCCACTGCTGCCAGGTGCCAAACTCTCCGCCTCCCGCCGGAGCTCCGGCAGCAGCCGCAATATGGCAGCAAAGCCGTCGCAGAAACAGCATGATGGCCGTCTACTAATGATGCAAAAGCATTAAGATGCAATAAAAAACAATGCTAATTTCACAAGGCATTAAATCATTTTGGATTTGCAACATCTTGATATGGTTTTAGAATCCTCACATGCTTTCTATTCATCTGCGCTTTCATTTTGTAACCACATTAATGCTCCCAGCTTTGTGGCTTTCCTTTACCTCTCTCTCGGCTACACAGTGGTGGTTTTGAGCCAGAAGCCACCAGCATTGTATCCAACCCACATATAAATGATGAAACACATAATTATCATATCATAATTGCAGTAAAGATGGCTTTGACAGAAATCATTTCCCGTATCTAATACAGCGCTAATCGAATCTGTTCCCCCACTCACTAACACGACCTCTGGTGATTGAGTTTCGGACATTTGTTTGTGTGTGTGCTTGTGTGTGTGCGGTTACGGTAGATGTGTGTTTGGTTTATTGTCTAATAGCTTTGTTCTCGTATGGAGTCATTTTTCCTCATTTTTTTGTGTTGGCCTTTTTACTTTACTTTGACTTAATAGCAGCGATTGTCCATCACAGGCTCATGCAAGGTTTAGACACTCTGCATCCATTCCAGGAAATGATTGTAATGTAAGACTACCAACTTTCATCTCACTTAATATATACTTTCCATGTATACTTTCATCTGCACCATCTCTGCACCGATTCTGCAGTCACGATCGTTCCCCTCGACACACATTCATTACGCCGCGGTCGCACAAATGACAGGACATGCTTTTCAGAACATGCACGTATGGATTCTCTGTGTGTGTTTCTGTCTATTGTTGCTGGGCTTGAGTGATTGACAGCTCATCGGACGTAGCAGAGCTGGCAGATGGCAGAGGGAGACAGCTCATGGCAGTGTGTGTGTGTGTGTGTGTGTGTGTGTGTGTGTGTGTGTGTGTGTGTGTGTGTGTGTGTGTGTATGCGAGCATATAAATGAGTCTGAATCAACTTTGGCAACGGAATTCCCTTCATACATACGGACAGATGAATAAGAACAAGCACGCATTTCATGGAGATAAATACATAGATATATAGATGGAAATATGAATGTGAAGCAGGCATAAATGGTGTGCAAATGGTCTTAAAGGGCAAATTGAGATAGGCCTGAGGATAGGTCCCTAACAATGAGTGATTACTGCACTAACAAGGCTGGCGGCTGGAGGGGATGCGTGTAATGTGATTGGTGCTGGCCGCCATTTATCTTGACCAATAGACAACTGACCCGGCTGTGCACCCCCTACAGGTCAACCAGAGTTCACCATGCGGCGCTCCAATGTTGCGCTCACACACGATCCAGGGGGAGTAGCATAAATAAAAGAGAGGCGACGCCACGTGTGCAGCTACACATAATAAAACGGTAAGGAACACATTCCTGTTGCTGAAGGTGATTTAACCCGACAGCGATATCTTCTGTCGAATATGTAAAATACAAAATGGTGGATTCATTTCAGCAGTCGCTGCTCCTTTCTATTGTATCTCTCTCACAGAAACTAATATATATATATATATATATATATATATATATATATATATATATATATATATATATATATATATCAGATAAAGAGGAAGTGTGATGGGGAAAACGGGTGATGAAAAAGAGAAAGAGAGAGACTTGCCTGCTTGTAGCGAGGGAGGGCGAGGCGTTGTTGAGTAATGAGCGCTGTTGCTCCCAGAACAATCAGGGCCTCCATTTTGCCGTGTGTTCCTACCTGATGTATAGCGCGAGCTGAGGGAGCTGCTGTAATAAGACCATTTGGGCCTCTCATTGGCGAGCATTAGCGGCAAATATCTTCCACGGCCCCAAAGACAGCCCGCGGGGCTAAAGAAACAGCCGCGTTAGCTGAGCCCCTCAATTGGTCAAGGGGTCATGTGAGTCGTTGTTGGCCTGTACGCACTTGATTGGGCTTCATGGCTTTGTACAGACACACAGAGGAACAGCGTCCATTTCTAAACATCGGTTTATATGGATTGAGTATTTCAATTGTGTTTTCTTTGACACCTGCCAATGGGAAGATATCGTTTAGCTTGTTTTTCTTCCCATTAGGATATTATCACCCTTTTCAAGAACGTCTTACAAAACGACATTGGAAACGGGTTGCCAGGTTTGACTGACTGTCAGTAACCTAATCGGAGCCTTGAACCTGCCCAGTCATCAAAATAATTACCCAATCTCCCATTTCCATTAGGGGAGGGTTTTTCCTTTGATAGATATGTCTCCATCCCTCCATTACCGATACCATACGGAGTCATAAGGGGTCACACCTACAGGCGATACAGAGGGGGGGGGGGGTAATAACAATGCACTCATTGATAAAGATCATAACTTTGTTTGTCCGAAGGGAAAACATGCTTTGGGTATTGTACATTTCTGTAAAGCAAAGATACGTTGAAGGTGGATGCATTTTCATCCTGATGGAGTACTGCAAGCAGTGAGCAGAGCAAGTGACTTTGTGGTTTATTACTGAGTATATAACTGAGTAGATAACCAGCAGGTCCTGCATGGTGGTGTGGGATGTGTGGTGGATGGGTCAAACCAACAGCAGACAGACTGTCAGTGTCCCATAGGGAACTAAGAATAAATGTTGAGTTCATGCTTGTTTTGTAATTCTACCTGAGCAATTAAAAAGGTTGAAAGTAACATGTAGGTCAAACACACACCTTCTGTCTTCAGTTGTGTTCGTAGAATGAAGTGAACCCAAAAGCATGATCATCCTTTGTCAGCGCTGGGTCTGTTCAACTCTTCCTTTAGAGTCCAAATTAAAATAGCTGTTAAAGAGTGCCAATGTTTTGGGGAATTTTTATTTCATGGGATGTTTCCAAAATGGTGTTTCCCAATCGTGCGGCCCAACGTATCCCAAGACACACCTCGTTGTGTCCAACAGAAATGTGGCTGTACTTCCAACATCGCATGGGAGGAAATAACTTCACTGTCTGTTTCTTCAGCAGACCTTTTGTTCAGCTTGAAATGTCAAAATGTTTTGTTGGATAGCAGCTGCCGTGATTAAAAAGGGGAAAAACTAAATGTTTTAATATTTGGAGTCGACAGCCAGCCATTGACATATTTCAAGGATATTTTGCATCGCATCGGAAAAGCTTTCCAAAATGTTCGAATGCTTTTGCGTTCATGTCTGGACAAGATCAAACTAAGCCACTAGCTGACATGAGAGAACGATTGTGTTCCAACTTGCCGAGTCAGTAACGCACCATCGGAGCCGCAGAGACTCGAGGCTCAGACTCCTTATGTCCAAGAACGCTTTAATTTAAAAAAAAAAACAACATTTTATCCCCATAACGGCTGTAGTTTGACTGCTGCATTCCCAATGTCATTATCATGTATCAATGCATTGGCATCTGTATGTTGTAGTCAATTAAATTGAATACATTCATCCAATTATCACAGAGGAACCCGTGACCCCCCCCCCCCCCCTCCTCGCCCCTCCCCCATCCACCCAAAGTTCTTCCATTTCAACGAAGGAACAAATCAGGAACCCGTGTTGTGCTTACACCATTACCGTATCCATCTATTTCATGCAAATGAGGGGCAACTTGCTTTGTACTCAGGTGTGTTTCATAATACAAAACCTGTCATGGAACCCAGACAAGAGCAAAAAAAAAGAGAGACAGCGATATGTTTTATATGATTTCCTCTGAAATGACGAAATTGAATTCCAAAGAAAACACACAGCGCCCATTCTATTTACAGACCAATCAAAGCAGATGCATTTGAATACATTTGGAAACACGGGGCACACTTGACTTATGTGACAAGTGATGAGTCTTCATTGGAGGTTTTTATTTATTTTTTTCAAGTGTCAAGACAAATAATTTGAGCGCAGCCCAACTTCAAATGTTTTCAAACCATATTTAAATATACACCATATGCGGCCAGACCGGGGGGGCAATCAGCATCTCAAAGCTTGCGAGATTGTGCAGCATGGCAAGAAAAAAAAAATCCCATAGATGCTGAGAAAATGAGTGAATGAAAGATCTCTGCAGGGGGAAACCAGTTTTATAAAAAAAATAAATTAAAAAAAAGATGCAATGGTGGAGAGACAGACAGGAAGCTCAACTGTATGGAAAAGTAATCAGTCAGATTGTTGAGGGATTATGCTGATGGCAGGGAAAGCGGTATTATCAACATCGCCATCGCAAACACTCGCATGCATGCCCACAACATCACACACACACACACACACACACACACACACACACACAAACCGCTGCCTCCTATCTGAGTGATTCAATGGTACTTTCATTGTCTGACTATCAACGGCACTTTCATTGTCTGACTATTTATTCCAGAGAGCAGAGAACGAGTGTACAGAAGTGTGTGTGTGTGTGCGTGTGTGTGTGTGTGTATATATATGTGTGTGTGTGTGTGTGTGTAAGGGAGGGAGGGAGGGTTTTTTTTGCTGCAGAGGGAGAGTGGAAGGCGATAAAGACTCTGTGAGTGGCAAGTGTACATGGATAGCTTCACATCAACTGCCAATATGTTGTGAGGCGGCGGTAACAGGCGAGGGTCTCGGGGGAGGGCTGCGGCAGAGCAGGCCAGCAGCAGACGGAGAGGAAAACAATTTCTGGTGCCAATAACCCCGAGCGGCACAGATGAAAAATGTTTTAATATTTGCAGCTGCTTTATGGCAGTCGGGGTGACAGTGATGGAGTCAATGTCAGCTTTTTTCCTTTTAAATGTCATGCTCTGTCTCAGGCTGTCAGCACGCCTCTGTGTGTGTGTGTGTGTGTGTGTGTGTGTGTGTGTGTGTGTGTGTGTGTTCAGAATTGATCTTTTCCTCTTGTAAAGTGCCCAAATGAGGGAGCGACCCCACCCTTGTTTCCTTCAGTTTCAACCCCCTAAAACCACCCCTTTGTGCCTGTGTTTTTCCTCTTTCTCTCCCTCCTCCTCCTCCTCTTCCTCTTCCTCCTCCTCTTCCTCCTACTCCTCCATCTCCATCTATCCTCCTGTTGTCCATAAAGACAGTGCGCTCAGCTGTTGGATGGAACTCCCCAAACCTGGCAGCCATCATTTAGATAATCACTTCCCCCTCTTTGCATTTTATTTGGATTTGATTATTTTTCATCTGCGGCGAGATGGGAGCCATAAATTACACTGTGTCCCTCGATGCCTTCGCTGAAATCAAACCACGCAGACAGAATCACCACAACAGAGAGAAACGTAAAGACATCTTCAACTGTGGGACTCGATGCAGAGAGACGCACAACGCACATTATCAATGTAGAGGAAATCTACAGATAGTCGTAAACATGTATGAATAATTTAGAATCAAGCTGAATTTGCTGAATATTCAACGTTGGACAATCAGTGGAAACGTCCATGCAGAGAAGGCCTCACAACAATTTGCTATATTTCATTCAAATTGTCTCAAACGAAAACAAGCTCATGTTTCACCGATGAAGTTTCAACGCTGACACTGAAACTCAGTCATGACATGTTTTGTTTAAGTTTTGATTTTCTACCCTCGTTTTTGCATCTGTCAGAGTTGTTTGACCCTCAGAGCCACCGTACATGCAAACCTCAACATCCAAAATGGCGTCTGATGAGCTGATTCTCTTCGTTCATTCGCCTCCCAGCACAAACCACTTCACTCCTGAACATATAAAGAAAAAGACGGGCATAGTTCTTAGACATATTGTGGCAAGACGGTGGTGACTGTGCTCAATGCGGCTAAACGATAGCTTCTTCTAGCTTGTGTCACTCCTGCTAGGACACTGCGTGGGATTAGCGCTTTCTTCGTGGCAGCCGCCCACGTAGTTCATCCAGTTTAGTTTTGTGTAGTTGATTTTCATCGTCACCCAACGCGAGTAAGTCCTGCAGCTACCGCATCTGTTTTAAATTCAAATCACGACCTTTTCCTGGAACCACCATAACTCGTTGTGTTGCCTGGACATAACTAAGTTTTTTTTTTCTCCTGTGAATATGGAAGTTTTGCTTTGAGGAGACCGCCTGCGTGTCGCGAGCTGCTGGACTTCTGTTGGAAAATGTACAAAAGATGAGCCAGAACGAACCGAACCGTTACGAACCGTTAAATGAGCATAAGTTTCCATTGTAGTGACTGGAAATAGATGCATGGCCAAGTATTCTTCTTTTCTTTAACCTCATTGTTTGTGAATAACCATGCTGCGTTACACGCTCCGAGATTTTCACGTCCCATGTTCAGCTTTCTTCTTGAAGGCCGAATTTCCTGTTGACTATTGTTTTCTAAATGACCTGAACGCTGCGTTTCAGCACGAGATAACATTCAGATTACAATGACTGCTTTTGTTAATTGTGCCTCACAGTGTCCAACACACGGGCTGAAGTCTTTATAACACCGCTAAAAAACAGCCCAACACGTCATCTGGCGTCTGCTTTCATGAGAGGGCCGAGTGTTTGCTCTTGTCCTCTGACCCAGACTTGCTCCCACTTAGAGGGTCAGAGGTCAGAGCAGAGTCCATTGGCGAAGACCCCGTCTTCCCCCTCCCCAAATAATGCATTTAATACTGCAGGGTCAATGAAGTCTTCTTATGCGGAAGGCCAGATGGTTCGTACGATGGCAGCATGAAGCTGTAAGTAAAAAAAAAAACTCCTGGTTGAGGAAGAAAACTGTGACATTTGAGCAATAATAAAAACATATTAAACTTGAGCAAAATTGAAGATGATGAACATAGGATTTCAACTTGTTTCTTTATAGGAGCAGTGTGTGTGTGTGTGTGTGTGTGTGTGTGTGTGCGTGCGTGTGTGTGTGGCATGTTTTCCTGCATGCAAAGCACTGTTTCAATTAAAGGTGTTTGATCCGGCAGCGCGGCAGGACAGGAGTTGCACGCAGCTTGGCTGGGGGGAGGCAGCGTGGCTTGTTTTGCCTCGCCCGCTGGGCGTCACAGCGGGGGGCGGGGGGATGGAGGAGGGATGGAGGAGAGGGGGTGGAGGGGTGGGGGCTGATGTGTAATCCAGTGCCAGGCTTGTGGGCCCACACAGGATATCTCACCTCTAATAGCAGCTCGCTCCCCGAGGCGGGATGCCGAGAGAGCGGCCGGACGCCGACGTCTCGAGACGTCACATTTAAACTATGTTCTCCCGCTGCAGTCTGGGAGGAAGAAAGGGAATGCATGTGCTAAAACGTGTAACATGTTGTCCTACATTTTCGTAAACGGGGTCAAGGTAACAAGAGGCACTCACTCATATCCGATATTTAAGACGTGCAATGAGAATAAGAAGATCCCATGAATGTAGGAATCTTCAGAAGAGCAGTCAGAACAGAATCTGTATCCACAGACGCATTTTAGAAATTTCAAAGCTCTTCAGAGTCAAACTTTCTGATATTTGAAACCTTTCAGGAACCCACGGATACGCCAACACTTCCCTTTCATCCTCAAGCTGTAGCGCTTACTGTAATATTTGTACCTCAAGAGTACTTAAAGACGATGCTACACTGGGAAGCATCACGAGAATCGAATATTTTACGGTTTTTATCAATCCTCCTTTTGGTTGAAAAGGTTTCCTCCGCTTGGTCTTTTCGTGGCTCTTCCATCCGGGATGGAAGACTCCTGGCTCGGTCTTCGGTGTGTCGCCGACGCACGGCCTAATTAAACTGCTTAATCAGTTAACGACTCCGGCGAACACAGTTAAAGGGGAATTAAGAGCGGAGAGATTGAGGACGGGAGCGAAGGAAGTGCTGAGGAGATGCTTTGCCCGTCTCCAGTGTGAAATAAAAAATAAAAAACACGGAGGATGGAGCCGAGCAGAAGAGGACATTAAGGAGTGAGCAGAGGGTGCCCAACTGTTTGAGAGGCGAGCCAATCCAGGTGCCTGTTGAAATGGAGGGAAAACGGGACGTCTTCCTCAAAGAGGCTGTGCTTTGTTAAGCAGGGGGGAGGCCGGGGGACCAGCGGGGGAGGGGGGGAGGAGGGGAGGTTCATCTTAGAGGGAACTGCACTCCTTCACTGCGTCTTTATGGTTCTCAGGTGATTTTAGATCAGTTGCACTTAATAGACTTCCGAGGGGAATTTATTACGGTGCAATGTTGGCATTGAAATACATACAACGCAACTGTAATGTGTGCTAATGTCTTTTACTGGCTTTCCTTTAATGGCTTCTACGTCTTTCTATCGATGTCTTGAACAAAAAGAACTGGGAGACAGAAGAAGTGTTTCTCTCTCTCTCTCTCTCTTTTTCTCTCTCTCTCATCTCCCCCTCCATCATCACTCCATCTATAACCTCTCTGCGCTTCATCGTTCTCCTCTCCGGGTTCTGCAGAACATCTCGCTTCCTCTCCTCGATCTCTCCTTCCTTGTTTCCTCTCTTCATTCCTCCCCTCCTGCCTTCATCTCCTCTTTTAAAACAGTTTGGACCTAGATTTGAGGTTGTTTTTTTCTCCTTCTCCAAAAGCCTCTAAATATTATTCTTAATAATAATATTATTAATAATGTTGTAACAAAGTTTGTCACGAGCTAACAGGATGTCCTCCTCCCGAGGACGTTCTTCTTTCTGGCGCCTTTAACTTTCACGTTCATGTTTCTGTATAAGATCTAAATTATTATTATTATGTCAACGCGCTTTTCTTTCTTCAGACAAAATATGTTTTCTTCTTCTATTCTTATTTTACGTTTCAGGTGCGTCTCGGCTCATTCAGGGAAAAAAGGAGGTTCAAGTATTTGAGCTGCATAGTTATTAAGGCTCTTATAATAACAGAGACGAGCTGCCGTACTCGCAGCGTTTCAGACAGATCGTGTTTTTTTTTATTGGGTGCATTTATAGCTCTCTCATGTCCATTCTGTTCTTTCAGTAATAAACCAGGTATAATCCTCGAGTGGTATTTCTTTGAGCCGCATTCCAAGACAACCTGGCGGCGCAACAGATCTATAATTGGTGTTGGAGCGGCGCCCGTTAACCGTTTGGTGTTTTTCTTTGAAATTGTTACTTCATTTTTCCTTTTCAAGAGGGAATCTTATTGATTTTACACATTGCCTACTATTGCACATGTGAAAAAAATATTATATAAAGCTTTTATTTTGCAAATCTGATCAATTGCCTCGAGTGATGTCACTTGAGTCCGAGTCGGTAAGTGACAAAGACTCGCAGTGTGAACTTTTTTTTTTTAAATTGGAGGGTTCGGTGTTTGAGAGAGGTGAACTTACATCATCTCTACTTGAGGCTACATTAGCCGCTAGCGGCAAAACACCCAAATCTCTGACCCAATAGTTGGTGACCGAGTTGCATTGTGGGTCATGTTCATGTTAATCTTTACATATACTATGTAGATTCTTATAAGTGAAATAAGACACCTTCCTCGACTCTTTTTCTCTTCTCCTGTCCTCACATTTCCTCTGCTCTCCTCTTGCCCACATGTCTCCTCCACTTGCCTCCTCTTTCTGCCTCCTCTTTCTGCCTCCTCCTCCCAGCGCCACATGCCTCTGTGACCTCTGGGATCGAGCCCAAACATGATTCAGGTTTATTATGCAGGACGCTGCATGGGGGGGCTGGAAAGTGAGGAGGAAAGAGAGCGAGAAGGAGCGATAAAAAGGGAAAGGATGGAGAGGGAGATAGCTTAACAGCATCTGTTGGCCTCTTAGGTAAAGCAGCCAGCATGACACACACACACACACACACACACACAGACACACACACACACACACACACATACTCACACAACAGACTATTGGCATATTTTAGGCCGGCAAAATGTGTTCTTTTCTATTTTTGCTGATTAACAAAACGTCATCGAACACGTTAGCCATTTTTTAATATCTTATCTCCGTGTGCATGAATGTGTAGGTGTGGGCGTCCACGGGTCTAGTCATGCAAGTGTGTGTGTGCGTGTGTGTGTGTGTGTGTGTGCGTGTGTGTGTGTGTGCGTATACACCTGTGTGTGTCAAGTGTTTGCGGACGCTGAAGGGGACTGAGTGTTTTCTGACGCCTGTCTAGCTACGCCTGTCTCACTGGGCCATGGAAGTGTCATCTGCCCAGGCCTCAGCGCTCACACACACACACACACAGACACAAGCACACACACACACACAGACACACACACACACACACACACGCACACACACACACACACACACACACGCACACACACATGCACATATTCTCTCTCTCACATCAGCGAGGAACAGAGACAGCCCAGAGCTAGCTGTCATTTCATCACACTGTGCAGGTCCGGCAATGCATGTGTGTGTGTGTGTGTGTGTGTGTGTGTGTGTGTGTGTGTGAGAGAGAGAAAGAGAAGAATGAATGAGAGAGAGAGGAGCATAATATTGCCACAGAACAGCAAGCCTGCTGTCACTGTGAACTTCAAACTTCAGGTAGCACCAAATAGGTTTAGAGAAAGTTTTCCTTTTTAAAAATCCATTAATGGCCTCACAGTGATGGCAAAAACCATCGGAAACAAAGACATCAGCGGCCGCGCCCCCCAAATCACATTCCTCTTGTTTTGTTGCTGTCTTTGAATTTATATTCATAACAATTAGGCTTTGTGAAAACGCTTGGAAAATTACTGCATTGCGTAATTTCCGGCAAAAAAAAACAAACCTCTTTGTGCCGCCACCATTTCTTCTCATTATACCACCAGACCCGACGCTTTTTAATGGAAAACCCAATTAGCTTGTACACAGCAAGAATGCTAATGGAGATCACAAAATTCTTGAGTGCTTAACAGCGTGCATTTATGTGGTGGTTGGCTGCACAATTCATTTGGCAACCATCAAGGAGTAATTTGAGAATAGGTAAGAAAGACTGCAGGCTTATTAGAGAAAATGTACCTGTTTATAGTCTCTGAAACCCCCTGATTGCGGAAACCACTCACTTTATTTGTGAAGCCTCTTGTGTTTGACAAAATAGCAGTCGAAAGCAATGCATGGGACTAGATTTTGCCAGAGACACATGTAAAGTCAAATTAATACTTATGCAGGACGTCACATTGAATTGAAGAGTTCAATTGAGTTGAAGGAGGCGGTCGGATACACACATACATAAAAATGTATATGTCTACCTGTTACAGTAGCTTTTAAGTCTATGAGTTACATGATGCATTTTACATAACTCACACCAAAAAGACCAGAGTATCAAGACCAAGACGAGGCCTAAGAGGTTTTAAGACCTAAACCAAGACATGAGTATTCAAGATCCAGTCAAGACCAAGACGTGACACACTTAGGATGCAATGTGGAACAAACAAACCATAAAGTTTATCTAAAGACTGACCTTACAGATCAATGAGACTCACCCTCATTCACTTCTTTTATATAGGAAATGAGATCAAACTAAATGGATCACATGACGCACGCAGCCTCAACACAGAGTCTTCTTTGTCTGAGACGGAGCAGAGGAACAATCTGCAGGCCTGCACTGCCAATAGCACATTACTGGGTGCTGATGAGAGCATATGATGTGGAGTTTAGAGCCCGACCTTACATAGCAGAACCAGTCTGACACCTTAACGTCACCCCCCCTCCCCCACCTCATTATCCTCATTATCCTCGTCAGCTGGGCGGCCAGCGAGCATCACAAGTAACCCGCTTCCCGCCCTGCACTGGTTGCCTTGGTAGCAGCTGACATACATTTCTAATCACAAGAAAAAGAAGAAGAAAAAAGAGAAGGGAGATGGAGGAAAGAGGGTGACACGGGCATGAGAAGACAATGGCCTTTGTTTCCCATCATCTTCCCTTGTCGAGTCAACTTCAGCCTGGGGAAAGGTTAAGGTAGAGTGAGGTAGGCGATAAGGGAGAGAGAGCGAAAGAGAGAGAGAGCGTGTTGATGCATGCCAATGGATCTGATTTCTAATTATCGGACATATGACAAGAAGCATGTGACGGCCCTCGCCTCCCCAACATTCTTCCATCAATCATTACCCGTTTGCGTCAGCCTGTAAGCTGTCCATCTCACTCTTCTTTCCTCCTTCCTTTCTTTCCTTTCCCTTTGTATCCCGTTCCCTCTTCCCCCCTCTCGTCTCCTCCTCTCCTTTGCGTCTTTCCTGCCGTACACTCGTCCAGAAGCTTTCTGTCAGCTGCACAGGAAGTGAACGCAGCGTTACCCTACAAGGCCGACGCCGGCTACCTTGCATTGTGCTAATAACAGCGGAGCGACCAGGAATGCATACTTGTCATGTACCCGGCTGCCGGGCTGTCAGCTCAAAGCCGGAGCGGGAGACAGACAAGAGCGAGAGAACAAGACGCTGCTAATTCTCTGAGACACGCGCCAAGACCAGCGGACGCAGACGAGGCTGTTTTTGGCAAACGAGGCGGATGATATTTGTTTCGATGGAGTCGGCGTTGAGAGGAGGCAGCGGCAGGGTGGCTGCGGGGTCAGTGAGGCAAGTCATAACCCACGACGCTCATCTCCACGGCTAACTGGGGAATACGTTTCAGCCAAATAGCCGGAATAGGGAAAGTAAAGAAAGGAACGGCACCAACGGATTCCAGGAACAAGACGTCGCCACGGGTTGAACTAAGTGTTTCTTCATCGGCGTTGATCAAGTCTCACGTAACTTGAGACAGAGCAAAGTCAAGTCTGATCTCCTTTTATACCAACGTGATCTTTGGAGAAGATCAAGTCTCAAGTTATGAAGACAACTCCATGGCCATTTGTAAATGAAATACATGATCAAGGTAATTCCAAATTATGTTCAAGATAAATTTGAAATAATTCTAAACTCATGTCATTTTAAACCAGTTCTCAAGTAAAAGCAACGCCTTCATCCATCCATCTGTTTTCTTTACGATTTAGTGGAAGCAAGGTATTCCTGTCGTCCCTCACATCAGCAACACTTTGCAAACCTTCTGCTGAACAAGTAGATATTCTGTCCGGCGTGTTTTGGGTCTAGTCCGAAGGTTGTTACCCGTTGGACGTGTCAAGAAAACCTCGAATTGTTCCTGATCAGATGCCCACTGCACTGAGCTCTTTTTGACTCTTGAGCTCCCTCATGGACTTCCATACTACCTGAGTTATATTCACAACCAGAGGAGTCGCCCCCTGCTGGCCAGTAGCAAGATTGCCAGTGAAAGGCTCTTCTGCGATGGCTTGACTTTTCATACTCGGAGGTTGCTGCCCGGCATCGACCTAGTTAATAAATACGCTGCGCAAGGCTGATCAGTGGAGAATATTGTTAAACGCTTCAGTCTCTTCTTACCAGGTCAGACCTGAGACTTTATTGAGTTTGCGTTCTAGTTTCAGGTCAGTTCATTTCTTGAGGGAATCGAATCTCGACTACGTCGAGCGTCACACCAGTAAAGTCACAAGCACAGAACTTATTGCAGGACATGCATGCAGTATCCACATGCCACATGCATTACAAAGGGTGTATTCAGCTGGGCTGAAGTTCAGTATCAGCAGTATAACATGTTGACGCAGTCACCGTTTCCTGCTCCCCTCCACTCATCGCGGCTTGGATAAACACCACGTGCGGAGGTGTTTTCCCTCGCTCACGTCTCTCCGTCGGCTTTACTTACAAGCCCCATCACCTGGAGGAGATTTAAAACCAGGATACACCGCCGACTTGAACCCCGCTGTACGCCACCCCCACCCATGTGTCTGTCTGTCTGTCTCCAGGAAGAGCCACGATCAGCGGGCCTGCTGATTCATGAGTGCGTCGCGCTTTAATTCCCCGCTATGCTGGGCTGGGTTGAGAGGTAGTGTGTGTGTGTGTGTGTGTGTTTGTGTGTGTGGTCTGTGATTTACTTCCCTGAGATAATTTCTGGATCGGTTAACACGCATGCATGCAGAGAGAGAGGGTCCGTGGCCCAGAGGCCTCGGTGCTGTACCTGCACAGTCCACAACCACACACACAGCCATACTTATGTTTCTTGTATTAAATCGTGAAACATATTTAAAAACCTTTTCCAACCCAGGTGATAATATTTTTGGCACATGTGAAGTCATACCCATTTTTACATGTGCACATTCTAAGCCCATTTTTCTGGCAATAATTCAAATGGGATATTTTGTACAATAATTAATGAAGATGAATTCGTCCCAAGCCCCCCGAGAAAAAGGAGACAATTTTAGGATGAAAAAAAAAAACTGTACTGTCTCCAAAATAAGACCTTGAGATTGAGAATTAGAAAAAAAAAGAAAGTTGTATTGACAGTCTTTGCAAAGTGGAAGCAATTATGATATGACTGATCTCCAGTTTAAACTGCAAATCCAGCACTTGACACATCAGAGAATCAATCCCTCTGTTGCCGCTGTATAAGCAGGAGAAGTCAGTCTATTAAGCAGTGTTTTGATCAGCGCTCTGCAGGTAAAGCGCTTTCTTCTGCTTCAAAGCATATTCAAAAAAAGAAAAAAAAAAGAAGCAGAAAGCCTGTGGACACGCTCTCATCCAAACGTTCCCGATGAAACAACTTGAATAAGTGGATCACTGCTGGAGAAAGCCATGTCCCATACGCGAGCCGAGGCTCAGCTGTGATCTACCGCCTGGAAACCCGGGACTCAATGTGACTCAATGTGACTCAATGTGACTCAATGTGACTCAATGTGACTCAATGTGACTCAACGTGACTCAATGTGACTCAATGTGACTCAATGTGACTCAACGTGACTCAACGTGACTCAATGTGACTCAACGTGACTCAATGTGACTCAACATGACTCAATGTGACTCAATGTGACTCAACGTGACTCAATGGGACTCAACGGGACTCAACGGGACTCAACGGGACTCAATGTGACTCAATGTGACGTCGTACGTAAGAAGGGGGCTAATTTTGCACAATTGACTAGCGAAACCTTTTTGGTTCAGTGGAATTACGGCCTGATTATTCAGCCATGATTAGCATTTAGCGAAGGCCTCGTGGAACGTCGGGGGCCTGATGTAGGTTCCTCTTATTTATTTATTTATTTATATACCTCCGCCCTCCCTCTTTCTCATCCTTCTCCAACGCATTAAGCTGCCAGTTTCGTCAGGCTGACAGGGTCAGCGCCATCGTTCATTATGGGACCCGGGGAAAGGGACGCGGCGGACGCGGCGGACCCGCCGCGGGGCTCGCCGCTCGCTGTCGATGCTCGGCCTCCCCCGTCGCCGTGTCCCTCACGCGTCTTCCTCTCAGTTTCTGACAATCCAAACATAAGAGATGAGACACACGTGCATGTAAATGAACATGTCGTGTCTGGTAAGGTCAACCAATATGGGTTAATGAAGACGGATTTGCATAGAAGCTGTCGCTAAGCTGGAATGATGTAGGAGAGAAGAAGAAAGGCTGTTCTCACCAGGAAGGTGGCAGCACGGTGTTGTTTACTCTGAAACATGGAATGACTTGTGTTTGTGCTTTTCTGTGGTCAACGAGTGATTGCTGTCCTTTCAAAGTAGCGGGGCGGATGTAGTGTGATTGTGTGTGTTGTACCACTAAATCAAGGTCTGAGGGCAAACTCCCAGCTTCACCATTAGCTGACACTGGTTTCTGTTTACCTTGGGTTACAAGGTCCCTTGCCTTAAAGCTCTACATTGCATTAGCACAGTTAAATATGACACGTGTTCTTAAGAGACAGAGCCAGCTGTTCCCCCTGTTTCAAGTCTTTATGCTAAGCTAACTGCGCCACCGGCAGTAGCTTCATGTCAATAGCTTCATGACATTGTTTTACTTTTCACCTTGTAAAGCAAAGGTTCCTATCCATACACATTAAATGTGCATCAGCATAGTTAAATATGGTTTCTTTTGTCATTTCTGTTTCTGTTTGAAAAGGCTCGCTTCGTTTGCAGATGCTCAGTTTGTCCGTCTTGACAGATGTTGTGCCTCAACTAGCCGGCGCATATTGTATCGTCTCGCCTCGTCACATGATCAATACAGACTTGACACTGAACAACATCAATAAACAGAATACCCAGCAATCCCCATTACGTGTGAGACAACTATCAAAGACTTTTTTCTTAGTTTGAGTATAATAAATATAGCTATAAGTAGCTTCTCTATATATTAGAGATGCTACTAACTATTTCCTCCTATGCTACTAATTATTTCCTCGCAAAAAGCAAGAGAAAATCATAATAGACATACATTTGCCAATAGATTATAGACAGAAATGTCTTGGCAAATGTATCTCTATTATGATTTTTTGGGGGGAATAGTCAGTAGCATCTATAATATATAGAGATGCTATAAATAGCTATATATAGCATGGCCCATTCTCCGCCCCTACATGTAGTTGGTGGGTGTTATTCCAATGTTGACGTGCAGTATTATTAAGTTGTTATCTATTAACACAGATAGATAGTTGTAATTTGAGGTTGCATTGCAGGTGACCTGGTCTGATATTCAGACTCTTAGCTCCTTTTGGGTCTCCAACAACTCCTAAGGGAAATAAATCTGACTTTAAAGCCTCTAAATGCTCCACAATTCTGGATCGGTTAACACGCATGCATGCAGAGAGAGAGGGTCCGTGGCCCAGAGGCCTCGGTGCTGTACCTGCACAGTCCACAAAGACACACACAGCCATACTTATGTTTCTTGTATTAAATCGTGAAACATATTTAAAAACCTTTTCCAACCCAGGTGATAATATTTTTGGCACATGTGAAGTCATACCCATTTTTACATGTGCACATTCTAAGCCCATTTTTCTGGCAATAATTCAAATGGGATAT
Organism: Clinocottus analis; assembly: GCF_023055335.1. Taxonomy (NCBI): domain Eukaryota; kingdom Metazoa; phylum Chordata; class Actinopteri; order Perciformes; family Cottidae; genus Clinocottus; species Clinocottus analis. The sequence goes on from NW_027175820.1 coordinate 786,897, forward strand.
TTTGTACAATAATTAATGAAGATGAATTCGTCCCAAGCCCCCCTAGAATAAGGAGACAATTTTAGGATGAAAAAAAAAAACAGTACCGTCTCCAAAATAAGACCTTGAGATTGAGAATTAGAAAAAAAAAAAGAAAGTTGTATTGACAGTCTTTGCAAAGTGGAAGCAATTATGATATGACTGATGACTCTAAATGCTCCACAATGCTCCCGACTCGTCGCTAACATCTGGATGCCAGTAGTGGGAAGGCAGTGTACGTTGAGTTCATCGAGGCTTTCTGCTGAAATCTGCTGCGTGGTGTGTCTGTAGACGACGCCGATGAGAGTGAGTCTGAATCAAAATATAAGAATAAAAAAATACTGATCTGAACGGCGCTGTGAAGCCAGAGCTGAGGGGTGCAGGGAGGTCAATCTGTGGGTTCGTCACTACGAGCGACTCCATTGCAAGTAGACATCTGACTCCTCGTTAATATGGAAATATTGATTATAGCGTGCTTAAACACAAACGCATCCTGGAAAACTTTGCAGGCGGATGGTAAGGCTGGAGCTTTTATTTTGAAATATGATGCACATGATGGCATTCGTTTCAACGAGTCCTACAGTTTTGACCCCATCATCATCATCATCATCATCATCAAACCGCCTGAGGCGTCTGCATCCATGTCAGTTTTACTCTCCCCTCCTCCCTCTCTCGCTCTCCTCCCTCTCTCACTCACCCATCCCCGGCTCTCGGTGCCGGGCTGTAGTAGTGGCGGTCGGCCCTGGGTGGCGGTGCAGGGTTCTCTCCCAGGACCTGAGCAGACCTGGAAATATGGCTGCCAGGAGAGGAGGTGGCAGATGGCTGACAAGGCATTTTTACCCATAACGCCCCAGTAAAACTTTAACTCCCAAGATTTAGTGCTAGCGCTCTGCACTTAGCAAGCTGCAGCCGCTGGCATATTTTTTTCAAAAGTCCCAAACTGATGGTTTTGCAAGCCACGCATAAACATGCTTTATTGATTGCCCCGTTAAAAGATTCAAAGGGTCAGTATCATTTAGCAAAAGACAGTTTTAGAGGACAAATAAAAGCTAAAAATTGCTCAAACGTTGTGGCAGGCGTCATTGATTTTTAGAGGAAAACACAGAATACTGAATTAAATTATTCATCGTGTCATAATATTGACTGATGATGATGGTCGACAATAATTTAGAAATGTAAAGGTTCCTAGGCAACAATGGCAATTAAGGCATTTAATTCAGCCAGTGCAATCTCTAAGGGCCCGGCTCCAGTCATATCTCTTCATTTGTCCCGGACAAGAGCACCATGAAAGTCACGCTCACTTGCAAGATTGTCCAAAGAGAAAAGCTTTATGCTCATAAACCACGCCGAGATTTGGCTATTTTGTGAATACTGAACAACATTTTATGTTAAAACTGACCAAAGAGGAGGAAAAAATAAATAAATGTCACAGTTTTTTATTCATGCTATCACTTTAATCAATACTAAGTCCTCCATAGGAACCACCCCCTCCGTCCCGCCCTTCGGCTAATATATATGTATGTGAGCGTCACTCTGTGTAGACTCCATTACTGCTGCAGTGTTATGCATTGTGTGCTGACTGCAGGGTGTGTGGAGGGCTAATTGGGCCCTGGGTGCATGTAAGGAGGGCAGGATGGCTGCAGGAGCTTCAAAGTGCCATCGAGGCACAAGAGATGGAAAGAGAGAGAGACAGAGAGAGACAGAGAGAGACAGAGAGAGGGGGAAAGACAGAGTGGCCGAGCAGGACCGGGCCTAACAGGCCGTATGGCGGCGCTGAGCGAGTCTGCGTTATTGGACTCTGGTGCGACGCGCACACATCTGTGCCCACCGTCCTGCAGAGTGTGGTGCAGAGGGAGAGAGATGTGTGTGCCTGTGCACAGTGATGTGCATATGTGCACATGTTGGCTATATAGATATATATATATATATATTTTTTTTTACTGCACACATCTGCCAGTGTCTTTACTCGGCACCCGTAAAAGGGATTGAAGAGCGCAGCAGTCGTAACCCGCGGCAGCAGACCGAGATGAAGTAATTCCCTGCCTCCATCCTCCGTCTCCTTCCCCATCGACAGTCTTCGGGTTTTTGTTTGTTAAAAAAAGGAAATACGACCCGAAAGAGGAAGAGGAGAGAAATGAGATGGCGAGAGAAGACATACAGCAGCAGCGTGAGTTGTAAAGTAGCAGCGAGCAGGAATTGAAATACTTGAATATTGTACTCAAGTGTAGTTCAGTTACTTTCAAGATGTACCAGGTATGAACCAAAAGCCGCAGCAGGACAAGAATACGACAACTTCTACCTGAGAGATGCTCACAATGAATCGTAGAACTATGTGTCTGTTTTATTGGATTAAATCTGAGGTGGCAGAAACGAGAAAGAGGACAGAAATGGTTTTCATTTCGTCCTTCTTGTCGTACAGAAAAAAACGAGTCATGTTCTCCTTTCACTTTGGATTTAGTTCAATAAACAAATCCAAAACGGCAAACGCGTGCGTAATCTGGATTGACGAGCCTTTAGGGGGCTTAGCTCCTCCTTCTCGACAGTGACTCACTATCGCCCCTTGAGGAACAAATGGTATTACGGGACGAGGCGGGTCGGGTCCCGCTGGTCAGCGTCCTCATTGCAGTGAATACTCTGAAACCTCTTCAATTGCTGATGTTATTTCACCTTTTTTAATGTTTTAAACGACACTCAGATTAAGAAATTAAAAGTATGTTGAGTGCATTATGTTGAAACGTGCTCTGAGTAGACATCACTGCAGTACATGTAGATGTAATTAAATAAATAGCATTAAATGTAAAAAAAAAAAAAAGTCATGACTCCGAGCGCTGATGTTCAAACTAACAATAATGTCCTCTAGATGAAGATGGTATCTTGCAGCATGTATATACTACTTAATATGACGATATGATTAATATACCATCACCTTTCACAGTACAGCCTTCCTAGAAGTGACATGAATCAAGGTGAAAGTTAGACAATTTGTAAAAATTAACCAACATAAATGAACAGCTGATGGACGCCACAGTGAAACAAGCAATAGATCAAATTCAGTGATTTAAGCTCATTAACGTAATAATTTGGAACCAGGGCCTCCAGTATTTGGATCCAGTAGCTGCACACACATGTTTGTGTGTCAAGAGGTTCTCAATATGAATAGAAAACATAATTCTAGCAGCAAACAGCTGGAGTAACGTCTACCTGAGCAGAAGAGGACGAAGCCTCCGTCCCAGCACACCTTCATCCTTTCATCCGCGACGGGACACACCGGATCCAAAGCTTTTATCTCCACACATTAATACGATGGAAAAATATGAATACTACAATCTTATCGCCGCCACGCGTTATAAAGAACATTCATCATGAAGCACATTAACTATTTATCATGTCAGAGGGAATAGATGGCGCAGTCACAATCCCATTTACCTGGACCGGGGTCAGCGCACGGCCCGCTGTGGCATTGTCCACATCTTATATACAGTATAAATATATATATATAGGAAGATTAACAATCTCATCCATTTTCTCTCCTCGCAGCCTTTTCCCCTTTTTGTTGCCATCTTGGATCTGAAATTAAGTTTCACTCCAAAGTCAGTGACTTAATAGGATGAAAATATAAAAATATATATATAAAATAAATGCTTGTGATCAGTGAGATTAACAATATGTATTAACGTGTGAAGCCGTGACGTGCAGAGTGATAAATGTGCAGGAATTACTCAATTCTTTCTCTTTTAATAATTCTGTCATCCTTAGTCGCCGTTTGACCATTGCACTATTGAAGTCATTTTTTCTTTGTGCAAACAGGTAATATCATCAGTCATTATAATCATTTAATACATCTCTTTCCCCTCCATCCACTTACCTTTGCTTCCTGAGCCGGTGCCAAATCCCATATCTCCACTTCCTGGTGGAAATGCATTGCCATGTAGAACTATGTGGGTCAGATACGGCTGGTGTGGGACGGTGTTTAAAGGCAGCGGGGAGTTTTACAAATTGTCCGTGTGTGTGTCATTAATTCACTTTGTCGAGATGTCTCTGCCTCTGATGCTACGGGTCATATGCTATACTTAGTTTGCGATGTACTTTCCACCATTTTGAAAATTAAAACATCCGGTTGTCCCAAAAACAAGCCAGTGAATCCAGATGTTGTCTCTCTCTGCATCGACATGGTTTTATATTGTTCAGTTTTATCACATCACGTAATCAGAACTGAGCTACAGAAATATGTGTTTTAATAGCAGAGCCAACAAAATATGTCTTATTGTGCTGTAAGGAAGTAATCAGGGATGAAGGGCGTCCTTAAAAACCAGTAAACATGAAAAGCTTATTAATTAACCTGCAATGTTACTTATCGCTATTTGTTCATGTGAACTCAATTTTGACAAAGCAGTACTTTATTAGTGTAATTAAAAAAAATACATCTGAAAAGTAAAAAAAAAAAGGAAAAAACAGACTCAATAAAAATGTGAATTACACCCAAATCCGTTCAAAACATTCTAACCTTCAAACAAAAGGAATCATTCATACGTTTATTTGGTTTACAGTTGTTGTTTCACACTAGTTCACTAGAACGTCTGCCACCAACTCTGTTGTCTGTCTGCTGGAGGAATATGTGAAAGAGGAAAGAGAGCAGCCAAATGCTACTCTAATAAAGCTGAAACAATCCATTTTAATACTATTTTTAATTGATAAAATCGTAAATGTTGAATCAAAGCTCCAGACTTTCTTTTCCTTGTTTAAGTCGTCATAGGAACCCCAAATTAATCCCAATACTTGTGTATATTGTCTGTATTTGTTCAGCAAAGTCTTGAGAAAAAAATGTATATCTGCAAAAAAAAAATCACTTGCGATAATGACTATGAACATCCAGCATGATATGAGCCAGATTCCCCAAAAATGGCTCCTGGAGCGTCAATAAGACACATTTTTGGAAAGATTAGGACCTAAAGAATCAACAACAATCACAATAAAACAAAGTCTTGTCCTGTTAGGAAGGAGTTTCAGTCAAAAAACGGTTCGAAAATGGAAAAATTACATATTTTATGACAAAAATGTCTGAATGGGGCATGCTGGGTCTTAACATTGGCACGGGAAGATTTTCACGCACGGTTTCCAAGTTACAGACGTTGACTTTTCACATGGGACACTAACAGAGGTCTCCTGGGTGAAAGTCTATCCACCGACCTGCTTCTTGGAGTTTCACAGACTAGAAATATATTTTATATGATTTCCGTTTTGTTGCACGTGAACGTAACTTTGAGGAACCCCGGAGCCGACGTTTCCCCATGCAGTGCATCTCTGCAGGGTTTGTTTTTGTGGTGTGTGTCTCAGTGTTTGTGTTTCTCTTCATCATCTCCAGCTCCGCTGCCTCCACGCGGCGCCTGTGCGGTCACATTCGGCTGCCATCTCATTAGTTGCTCTCTGCGGGGTCAGCACAAACCCAGGTCAAAGTTCATGTTGGAAGTTAATTTGAACTTTGAGCGCAGCACGTTTTTTTTTTGTTTTTTTTGCCAAGGGTAGCGCTTCAGCTGCTCTCCCCATAGAATAACAAGAGGCAGCGCTGTGGCGCAGCGGAACAACCGGTGCAGAGGGTTTCTTTTGCCGCTGATGATGCGTGGGCAGCTTTAACTATGCAGCGCTTGAAAATATCTCCAAAAATATCTTAAATCCATTTCATCAACATAAGCGCATGTTCACCGGGTTGGAAACCTGACACTCATCTAGTGAGTCCACATATAGTTTTGTCAGAAATACTTCTACACATGAATAGTAATCAAGGATTTGACAGAGGAGACGATCTTTTCAGTTTAATGGTGTTTTTACTCAAAACCCCCGACTTCAACGTTTCAACATGAATAAATGAGCATAATTAAATGAAGCCGCTCGCTGTATGTAACGCGATACGCGAATAGAACAGAAGGCGTAGCGGTGTGCAGCACAAAGGAAAAGCCAGTATATACTTACACCTCCTTAAAGATGCTGGAGAAACATACACGGTTAATCTTCCTCCCCGTTGATTTGATTGTGCTCGCTAAATACAAGGGGACTTAATCAAGCTTAAAAATAACAAACAAACAAATAAAAAGAGAGGTCCTGGGAGAACTCATTAGGAGCCTTGTCAAACTCCAAGAGACTACATAATTACTTTACCAAAATAAAAATGCAAAGCTATTTCATTTGTATTTGTTTCTCTCGCTCTCTGAATTACTGCTGAACTAAGGTCATTGAAACTTTCACTTTTATCCTTCTTTCATCCCTTTGGAAAGTTGGATTGAGCGAGGCGGAGAAGCCCGGCGGCCTTTTCCTCTCCGAGCCGCCGTCCTCGTCCTCGCTGCCGTGAACCCTTGAGCACGGACGCCGTCGCTGATTCTGACGGCGTCCGTCGATGGGAGCAGGTGAAGAGGATAAATAAATAAAAAACAGGCGGCTTTGACGGGGACATTAAACAAGTTGGGGCAAATTCCTATAAATAAATCTTTTTTTTTTTTTTTTTTTAGTCGTCTTTTTTTTTTTTTGTCATTTTAATTACCGGATCAACATGCGGTTCAGATGAGCGGCCCGGCCATCAATCTTTAATTAATGTTACGCTTTGCGGATTGCAGCGATGCTGAGCCTGATTGAAAAATAAGCCCAATGATATTTCTATTAGAGTTTGTTTTATTAATAACGCGTCAGGGCTTTAAAAAAAACATGTCACAGAGATAGCCAATCACAGGGAGACACATTTTACATCGAGCTCTCATACGCGCTCACACTCACACACATCTGCTTAATTATTTTTCCTTTGCACAATTTTTGCCTTCCGCTCTCCTCCCCACTTCTTCTAGTTTGTGTTTTCACTCTTTAATATTAACTGGCATGCTTGCAAATGCAACACCAATGAAAGCCCCTATAGGAGTTTGGCACTCGTACTGCACATTTGCATTTATGTGCAACCTGTTACGTCCTCGCTCGCTTCTCCTGCCGTTACATGTTCAGACACCTGGTCTCTGAGCCCACGTAAGAAGAGAAGAAGAAAAAAACACATGCATGTTGTGTTGCTGCCCGGTGTTGTGTTTCAGAGCTGTTTCCCTGTCTGACAAGAACAGACTGCTCCGAGGACACAATGCACTGAACTACATAAACATGTTTCCATCATCAGACAGGTTGCAGGCACAAATCCTCAAAAGACAGCAGGACAACAACACCTGCAGCTCTCCAGCCAGCTGCTGGAGGAGGGAAGAAGGGAACGAGGAGAGGAGTGCATGTGTCCTTTAATGCTGACAGAGAAGTCTCTTGCTCTGTTGTTTTTTTTTTTATCTCGCCATTTCTCTCATCTGGGTTTGGCCTCAATCTGACTCGCCGAGAGAAAGAAACCCATAATGATAAACATATCAGAGAGGAGTCAAGAGGAGTCGAGGGAGCCAGATCTTTGCATTCATTTGCGTTTGATGAGGGATGTGTTTGTGTGTCGTTCATGAATCAGAAGGTTTAAAAGTGGGAAACCGGAGTGTGACGACGCTGCGGGGGCTGGAGCTCGGACGGCATCCCGTGTGTGTGTGTGTGTGTGTGTGTGTGTGTGTGTGTGTGTGTGTGTCGGGTTCTCGTGGTGAAACATGAGCAGCACAAAGACTGGAATTAGCTTTTTGTCTTATTTCTACATTTCTTAATATCGTACCATTCAAGATTCAAGATGTTTTTACTGTCTCATGCACAGATAACAGCTCGGTCCTCTAACACAGAACACAATAAACTTAAGGTAAGAAATAAGGCACAACATATAAAAGATATAACAGTATTGCACAAAAATATGCTAAAAGTATTGCTATGATAATATAATTATAATATTGCTCATTGTATCTTTATACACTATGCATTGCTGCAACATTGCAATTTGTCGCAAAGTTCACGTGTTGATGGTTTTTAGGTCAATTCCAACTTTATAGAAAGATGCAGTAACTAAGAAAAAAAGAAACGTATTTCCAACCTGGATAAAGAACGGCTTTGAGCTGTTGAAGCCACGACGGGAAAGAAAGGAACGACATGAAATGACACAGAAGCTGGTCGATGCTCGAGAAGTCTTTTGATTTGTCTTCCCAGGAACAGAACCACTTCTTCATCATTTCACCGCTTCTGAACACAACGACAACGCTGGAGAGTTCATGTGGTCATCTGTTCATCATGTCGGACACATCATGTGACTCGTTTGGGTTGTTTGATGCTGGACGTCACAACACGAGGACGGAGGAACATAAACATGTAGATACAACATGCTTTCTGTAAAAAACTCTTTTAATCTTTTTATGTCTATAAAGGATCCATCCATCCATTTTCCGCCGCTTATCCGGGGTCGGGTCGCGGTGGCAGCACACCCAGCAGACCGACCCAGGCTTCCCTCTCACCCGCAACATTTTCCAGCTCGTTCTGGGGGACCCCGAGACGTTCCCAGGCCAGCCGGGAGATATAATCCCTCCAGCGTGTCCTGGGTCTTCCCCGGGGCCTCTTCCCAGTTGGACGTGCCTGGAAAACCTCTAATGGGAGGCGTCCAGGAGGCATCCGAATTAGATGCCCGAACCACCTCAGCTGACTCCTTTCGATACGAAGGAGCAGCGGCTCGACTCCAAGCTCCCCCCTGATGTCCGAGCTCCTTACCCTATCTCTAAGGCTGAGCCCGGCCACCCTACGGAGGAAGCTCATTTCGGCCGCTTGTATCCGCGACCTCGTTCTTTCGGTCACGACCCAGAGTTCGTGACCATAGGTGAGGGTTGGAACGTAGACCGACCAGTAAATAGAGAGCTTCGCCTTCCGACTTAGCTCCCTCTTCACCAAGACGGACCGGTACAGCGCCTGTTTTACTGCTGCAGCCGCACCGATCCGCCTGTCGATCTCTCGCTCCACCTTACCCTCACTCGTGAACAAGACCCCGAGGTACTTGAACTCCTTCGCTTGGGGCAGGCATGTTGTCCCCACCTGAAGGGAGCAATCCACCGGTTTCCGGCAGAGAACCATGGCCTCGGATTTGGAGGCGCTAACCCTCATCCCTGCCGCTTCACACTCGGCTGCAAAACGCCCCAGCGACTGCTGGAGGTCACGTTCCGAGGAAGCAAACAGGACCACATCATCTGCAAACAGCAGAGAGGCGATCCCGAGGCCCCCGAACCGGATTTCCTCCGCCCCCCGGCTGCGCCTAGAAATCCTGTCCATGAAGGTCACAAACAGGACCGGTGATAAAGGGCAGCCCTGGCGGAGGCCAACACCCACCGGGAACGTGTCTGACTTAATACCGAGGATACGGACACAACTCCTACTGCAGGCGTATAGAGACCGAATAGCCCGTGCCAACGGATCCGGCACCCCGTACTCCTGCAGCACCCCCCACAGAACCCCCCGAGGGACCCGGTCGAAAGCCTTCTCCAAGTCCACAAAGCACATGTAGACTGGTTGGGCAAACTCCCAAGACCCCTCCAGTAGTCCCGCAAGGGTAAAGAGCTGGTCCACTGTTCCACGACCGGGACGGAATCCGCACTGCTCCTCTTGAATCCGAGGTTCGACAAGCGGTCGGAGTCTCCTTTCCAGCACCCTGGCATAAGCTTTTCCCGGGAGGCTGAGTAGTGTGATACCACGATAGTTCGAGCACACTCTCCGGTCCCCCTTCTTGAAAATGGGAACCACCACCCCGGTCTGCCAGTCCATGGGCACTGTTCCCGACCCCCATGCGACACTGAAAAGGCGTGTCAGCCAAGACAGCCCAGCAATGTCCAGCGCTTTCAGCATCTCAGGGCGGATTTCATCCACCCCCGGCGCCTTGCCACCAAGAAGCTCTTTAACTACCTTAGTGACCTCTGCCAGGGATATGGGTGCACCCACCCCAAGGTCTTCAGGCACTGCCCCCTCCCCAGGGGACATGTTGGCCGGGTTTAGGAGTTCCTCAAAGTGCTCTTTCCACCGTCCGACGATGTCCCCAGTCCGAGTCAGCAGTTCCCCTCCCCCGCTGAGAACAGCCTGGGGTAGGCCCTGCTTTCCCTTTCTGATCCGCCGGATGGTTTGCCAGAACCTCTTTGAGGCCAACCGAAAGTCCTTCTCCATGGCCTCCCCGAACTCTTCCCATGACCGAGTTTTAGCATCCGCTACCGCCGCAGCTGCAGCCCTCTTGGCCTGCCGGTACCCATCAGCTGCTTCAGGAGACCCCTGGGCCAACCAGGCCCGAAAGGCCTCCTTCTTCAACTTGACGGCTTCCCTCACCCCCGGTGTCCACCACCGGGTTCTCGGGTTACCGCCGCGACAGGCACCGACGACCTTCCGACCACAACTCTTGACAGCAGCTTCCACAATAGAGGCTTTGAACAAGGTCCACTCGGATTCCATGTCCCCAACCTCCCTCAGGATGCGTGAAAAGTTCTTCCGGAGGTGGGAGTTGAAGACCTTCCGGACAGGATCCTCAGCTAGACGTTCCCAGTTCACCCTCACAACACGTTTGGGCTTGCCAGGTCTTTCCAGCCGCCTCCCTCGCCATCTGATCCAACTCACCACCAGGTGGTGATCAGTTGACAGCTCTGCTCCTCTCTTTACCCGAGTGTCCAAGACATACGGCCGCAGGTCAGATGATACGATTACAAAGTCGATCATTGATCTTTGGCCTAAGGTGTTCTGGTACCAAGTACACTTATGAACCACCTTATGCTCAAACATGGTGTTTGTGATGGCCAAACCGTGGCTAGCACAGAAGTCCAACAACAGAACACCGTTCGGGTTCAGATCGGGCAAGCCGTTCCTCCCAATCACCCCCCGCCAAGTTTCACTGTCATTACCCACGTGACCGTTGAAGTCTCCCAGGAGAACTATAGAGTCGGCAGGAGGCGCCCTCTCCAGGACCCCTCCAACCGACTCCAAGAAGGCCGGATACTCCGAGCTGCTGTTCGGTGCATAAGCACAAACAACAGTCAGAGCCTTACTCCCCGCAACCCGAAGGCGCAGGGAGGCGACCCTCTCGTTCACCGGAAAAAACTCCAACATAGCGGCGCTCAGCCGGGGACTCGTGAGTATCCCCACACCCGCCCGGCGCCTCTCACCCTGGGCAACTCCAGAAAAGGACAAAGTCCAACCCTTCTCCAGGAGCTTGGTTCCAGAGCCCTTGCTGTGCGTGGAGGTGACCCCAACTATATCTAGCTGGTACCGTTCCACCTCCTGCACCAGCTCCGGCTCTTTCCCCGCTAGCGAGGTGACGTTCCACGTCCCTAGAGCTAGTCCATGCTGCCGGCGATCGGCTCGCCCAGGTCTTCTGCCTGGTCTGCCGCCCGGTCTGCATTGCACCCGACCCCGATGATCCTCTCCGCGGGTGGTGGGTCCACGGAGTGGCTGCGGCACCATGTAGTTCTTTCGGGCTAAGCCCGACCGGGCCCCATGGGCGAAAGCCCGGCCACCAGACGCTCGCCGACGAGCTCGCCTCCCAGGTCTGGCTCCAGGAGGGTGCCCCGGTTTCCCTTGTCCGGGCGAGGTGACTAAGCTGTTAGTGCTGCTTTCCATCAGGGTTTTTTTGAACCGCTCTTAGTCTGGGCTCTCCCCCGAAACCTGTTTGCCTTGGGAGACCCTACCAGGGGCTGACGCCCCGGACAACATAGCTCCCAGGTTCACTGAGCCACTCAAACTCCTCCACCACGTTAAGGTGGCGATTCACGGAGGAGCTATAAAGGATGAGAACAATTAATAAATGGCAAAATATATATTTTTTAGAATGTCTTACTCTTAATAAATACCGTTAATATGAGTATAATCTGGATCTGTTTAAGTGCTGGTTTGCTAAAAGACAAGACCGGTGGGTGAAAACACCGTAATACACAATTTAAATTGCATTTAGTTTAATAGCTCATTGAGATATTCTTTAAATTCCAGTGCCGATTCAATTATTTTTTTTAGGGAAAAACACAATATATATGCTTATATGTATTGTTCTGCGCACCAAAATAGCCTTTTTACTTTTTTCTGATCCAGACTGCTCTGTCTTCTGTTACGGAGCAACTAATCAAATAATGCTCCATTACGACTAATCAGGTTGCTTTGAACTTATTTCTGAAGGATCAGGTGTTTAAATAGAGACGGTGTCAGGAGCCTGGGCCTCCTCTCTGCACCTCCTTCTTGTCTCCCTCCTCAAACTTTCAGAAGGAAGCTGAGGTGCTCTTGACCTGGATGCTGTGTTTGTGTTGTTGGGCCATCTTTCTTCCATCCCTCCCAAGATGAACGCCGGCGGTTTATTTTTAAGTCATCAATTACTCAAACTTGGCCCCGGCTATCTCTCCCCCGCCATCTGGGTGCCACACCTCTCTGTCCCGGGGCCGGCGTGAGGATAATGACAACCTTCCTCTCGCCGCTAATTTACGAGCACGGCGAGTCGTTTTTCATGCCTTATCACGCGCTGCCATTTGATCTTCCTTTATCTGCCTGCTGTGTGTTGTTTTTCTTCTTCCTTCTTGTTCTTTTATTTCTTCTGTTCTTTATTTTTTCTCCTTTTGAAAGAGGCTTGCTTCGGTGTCTGCGTGCAACATCTCATAAGTCTTTTACTCTCAGGCCTTGTTAGTGTGTTCACTGGAGGATGTACCAACACAGCGGAGTGGTGTTGTCCCACAGTTTGGTTTACATGCCCCCCCCCCAAGAGTACGTCCTGACCAGTAGGTACCAGAAGGAGTATCAGATCTGTCTCGACCAGCGGTTCTCAAACTGTGGGGGGTATTACAGGTGAAATGCAGAATTTCTATATTTCATTATTGGGAACTTTACATAGTGCAAAAGTACACAGACATATAACTAAGTCATTCATAAATATCTAAATATCTGAAATGTCTGTACTTTCATGGTTAACAGGTTACGCTGACAATTCTTTGCCAAAAGCCTCTCGGAAATATATAAAAATATATGATATGATATCAATAATGTATCCTGATAAAGGGATTTAATGCATCTCTCTGGCTTCAGAGTCACTGTCCGACTTTTGTTTTGTTTGGGAAAAACAACTCAGTTCATAAAATGTTTTAACTCAGCTACACACATTACTTCACTCCACGTTTAAAGGCCTTGTCTATATTAATATTGTGACACGGTGCACATATCTGTTCCTCAGGGTGGTCGCATAAAACATTTGGTTTTGTCAATATATCAGCAGCCCGTCGTTCTTTACTCTCAGAAAACTCTTTCTTTTAACAAATGAATATTCATATTTTTATCATCAAGAGTACTTTACTAAACCCAGGGTTGTAAAAAAAAACCTTTGAATTTAGAATATTTCTGATCCGAGTGTAAAAACCCCGTAATAACTGTGACACCACCCGAAATGTTCTCGTGAACTTTTCCTTGCAGCACTTACCTCGTGGCGGCGGCGTGAGCGCTTCATGTGCTCTTGAAAAGGCGTCCTGTGAGCGTTGAGAGCGCCAGCGACACGGCGGCGCTTTGCATACACGCTCCTTCTCCTCTTCATCCGGCTGTTATTTTGCCTCCTAATGAAATCACACACAAATCGCCCAAAGTGCTGACAACACAAGCAGCGAGGCCAGAAAGCCAATCCTCTCAGGGCTCCATTTAGATAGCAGCTAAAGGATGGGGAGGATGGGGAGGATGGGGGGTATATTTGATTCTGTTGTCTCTTTCCGGTTCCATTGCTGTCTGCAAATATCTGCAGTAAAAAAAAAAAAATTGCGAAAATAAAAAAAAAAAGGAGAGCAAACACCAGGGAGTTAATCTAAATCTAAGCCCTGGACAAAGAGCGGGGAGAAAAATAAAATAAAGAATGAACGGCTGGTAAACTTCTTTGCATCACGTGCCGCAGCCCTGGCCATATTTCCCCCCGAAATGACACTTTAATTAAACAAATTACTGCGCCTCGGGAGAAGGACCTTCAAGAGCGCGATAAGGCCGCGAGGGAGATAAAGGCCTTATAGGCAGTGTTTATCAGAGATGCGGGGGTTTAAACCTTTAATAGGTAATGCCCAGATAAGTAAGCCTTTGTGGTGTTACTGGCGCAGAGATTTTTTACACAGAGGAGCTTACCAAAGAGAGAGAGGGGGGGGGGGGGACGCTGGATCAAACCAAGGACTTAAAGAGTCCCTGATTAAGAACGCCGGAGAAAGGAAATAAAGGGGACACCAAAAAGTGTCCCTTCACTAAACTCTCCTCTTTTATTTGTACGCATATTGCAGATTGAGCCCTTCTTCTGCGGGTTTAACCTTGGCTCGGATGCGGCATAGAGGCTTTTTTTTTTTTAAATGTGTTTTATTTTTATTTTTAACAAACCGGCATTCCTGATAAGACCCGTAACATTTTTCATGGATTAACACCAGTGTGGATATTTCCCGGCAGTACCTGTAGGCGCACAGCGGGCCGAGCTGACGGCCATTGTTACAAGAACAAAAGTCTCTCTGCTTCTCATAAAGTTTCATCTCGTTACGGCGGCTCGGGGGGAATAGTTGTCTTCACGCGATCCCGTGGCCAAAAAAACCCAAAGCGCACGAGAAAAAAGGGGCTTGGATTTGTTTTTCCTCTTTCGCCCGAGACAATTTAAGCCTCCGACAGTTGAGGAGCGGAAACTACAAACATTAAGTCATTTCCACAGCGCCGGCGTTTCTCATTTCCTCTCAAAGCCAAGTCTCTTTTGTAAGTGATATCGCCGCATGTTTCATTCATTCCTGCATGATTAGAGAGATGAAAGTGCACACTCTAAAAAAAAAAAAGTTGAGTCAACTTAAAAAAGTGAGGCAACCAGCTGCAAAGCCTTTTTGAGTTCACTCAACTAAGTTGTGTCAACTTATAATAAGAAGTTCACTCAAAGTGCTATCTTAAGTTTGTCAAACGTAACATTACTAGTCAGACCTACTTATGTATTTAAGTTACCACTACTTAATTTGATAGTCACATCTACTCATGTACTTAAGTTCAGAACACTTAAAATATTAAGTTGGAGAAACTTGAAATTGTGTGTTCTTGTAAATTGAAAACATAAATCAACATAACTTTAAATTTATTGTTGAGAAAACTTACTTCAAACTTAAAGTGTCGTTACTAAATTTCACTGCCCATTAGTTGAGTACACTCAATTCTTTGCAACGTTGCCTTTATTTAAATAAATTAAAAATGTACACCATTTTCTTTGGAAAAGTCAACAGTTAAACAAAACAAACTTCTTCAAACACAAAATGTTTATTAACAAGTAAACATTTGTTTGCATAACTATACAAATTCCAGGTGTCAACACTTAAACATCGACATAAAATCCAAATGGCTGCAAAAAAAATAAAAAATGTAATCCAAAAGCAAGGCCTTGATACAAGCTTTGGGACATTGTATATGATGGAACATATATAAAACACAGAAGGACAATGGCATTGGTGGGAGGTATACAATGGCTTAAAAACCTATCCTATCCATGCATCTATCCATCCAGTTACTGTTTAAAACTGCAATATCTTAAATACTGTTAAGATGCAAAAAACAATTTAGTACAAGTTATGCTTTCTTAACATACACAGTACCAATGCTGATTCCAATATCAGTTTATCATTATGGGCACTGTACACTATCAGCAGTGGGACATAGTTATATTGTTTTTACAATGAATGGACATAAAAAAATGTATTGTCTGTAACAAGACAACTGCAACCTGAACTCTTACCCCCCTCAAAATCCAGCCAAGACCATAGGCGGGGTTTACATATGGCAGGCTACTTGAGCAAACTGCTTTTTAAGGACCGAACCCGGGCAGAGCACTGGGTACCAAGGTTCATGAACAACTTTGAATCACTTCGAAGGTGTACCTCATGTCCTTCGGATACTCCAGGTTGAGAGCATAGATGAGTCCAAACAAAAGGGCAAATGCAGTTGGGATGTCGCATATATCATCCATGACAATCCGTTTCTCAGTAATCAGGGCGATGCTTAGTGTTGTTAGACTTGAGCGGACCGTCCCAACGTCATCTTCAGCAAGTAGTCCCAGTTCAACTTCTTTCACATAAGATTCCTTCGGGTCTGTATTCTACACAAAAACAAGAATACAGAGACAATAATAAATATTCACCGCCTCTTAAGTGTTCATCTTTTTTTCCTTCATCACTCTGTAACAATACAATTTAAAAGCCAAAATACATTTTCATGCAGATTTTGAAAACTAAAATATAAAACTTTCATACAAGAGTCACCTCCTACACATTAGTATTATAGTATTTAAATCGTCATAGTCTGTTAAATTAAATAAATTGAGCAAAAGACAGGGAAACATTTGCTCTCATGGTACAGGCTCCCTTTAATTTAATAAGTGACAAAAACCTAAACTGGAACAAATCTGCTATAAAACAATGGACATTACTATTCCAAATCTGCCAGATTCTCACCCTAAAGAGTATTAGCGGCAAAGGGTGTTGATGTAAAGGTTTTTGTTTTATTTTCTCAAAAAGATTAGCTCAACAAAAGTGTACTTCAACTTTGAAAATGTACTGACAGAATAACTTTGTAATTTAAATACTGACAAAATGTGTATATGCATCATTCTCAAAACCCATGACCAATTTGGGCTTGGAATTATAAATGTAAATTTGAAGGAGAATTGCTGTTACAAAATGCATGTGATGCAGGCATTACACTCACTTGTAACCTTGATGCTACAGTAACATTGCCAGTATTGGCGATATTACATAAAATTAAAAACTATAAAAGTTACACTTATTAAAAATTTAGATGGATTAACAAAGTAACAGTGAAGTAGAAATGAGGGTTTGATGAAAGTTTGCATTAGTGTGTTCTTGCTCAATGTGCAACCTTAATGACAAATTGGTCTTACCAGACATGTCTTTAGCAAGCCGTCCGGCTTCTCCTTCACAATGAAAAGGTAGACCTCGCAGAGCTGTACACTTTGTGGGCAAGGACATCTGTCATCTGAAAAATACAAATTGAAGATTAAAAATTTGACATAATACAAAATAAATTTGGAGAATGACACAAAAAATTAAACTTGGACAACACAATATCACTAAATCCACTTATTATTTGCAGAGTTGCACTTTTAGAAACATACAAAACAGTTTGCATATAAAAGAAACAATGATGCAACTTTAACTTCAATTTAATGTCAACCACAAAGTGTGCAGGCTTTGTCACTGCAGTGTCTCAAGAGAGAAACGTCCATTCATGGAGCTCCACGCTGCAGCAATACATTTACTGCTTTAAAAGTGATAGCTGCAAATCTCATTGTAAAAAGCACGCAACGTATTTTTCGCTGCTCTCTGTCCACTGGGTGTTCACCTGTGTGCCCGCCCGTGTCTGTGTGCATGGCGTTACAGAGAAGAGTTGTAACGTGACCATGTAGACAGGTCGGTTGATAAAAACAAATATATTTTTGACGAAGCTCAAAATGTGTTCTATTCTTACAACATGCCTCGCGGGCGACTCGCGTGGTCCCTGCGGGCGAACAGGTGCCAACGGCACTACCGTCCAGGTCCTGGTCGCTATCTAGTGCCCCTGAATGCTACGCGCGGGTAACTAAAGAGTGAACTAGAGCCTCTAGTCTGGAGGCAGTCCCGACGCCACCAACGCTAAAGAACTGCGAAGCACTGCAGCAACATGTTAACTAACCTAGCTAACACGAGCGGGTCGTTATCGTAAAATTACACATGACGTTATGAACACGTGAAAAGTAGGCTGAACATACACAGTCTTACCTGGTTAAGTGGTGCGGGACGTAAACGGCATTCTGCAGAAACACTTGAGCTGCCGTTGACCGGCGCGAAATTGCTCTCTCATGCGGAAGTGCGCATGCGCAGTGGTAGACGGATATTTGAATCTCTTCTTCTTCTTCTTCTTTATCTTCTTCTTCTGCTTCTTTTATGGCAGTTGGCGGTTTTTTCTTCTCTCTCGCTTTATTGAACATATATTGTCAACAGACATTCAGCAGTTTAAGATTAAGATGTAAAAAGTACATGTCAATCAAATGAGATCTGAAAAACTATCAAAATATAATAAAGAAACAATGGTATTATCAAATCAATGTATCTTAAACAGGGGCTAAAGAAAATATTTTAATATTTATTTCATTATTTAAAATATAATATTAAAGTAGTATATATATATATATATATATATATATATATATATATATATATATATGTTTTATTTTTGTGTGTTTGTGTGTTTACTGACACATGCACAGTGGTCTTAGTTACCTCAGTAGATGCCCAACTCACTATACTAAGTTTTCTCAACTTAACATTTTCAGTGGATTCCACTCCTCATTAATAAAATTGAGATTTTGAGTTAGTTCAACTTTTTTCAACGATATTTGTTGACTCAACTTAAAAAAATGTGTTAGGACAACAAATTTGAAGTTGGGCTTTTTAGAGTGCAGCATATGTCTTTGTGCAAATATATTTTTTTTTCCTCTTTACAATCTGTGTTTTCAACTTTAGCAAAGCAGCTGATGCAGTACTTGCAATGTGTGCAAGAGACGAGCAGACATCGCACATTGCTTCACAAAGCTCTCGTCCCGCGTGGATGATGACAGGTGAACAAAGGTGAGGATCTGCATCTGCACACACATATAGGAAGGATAGGAAATATGGGATTCATTCTTTTTAAAATATCGTCTCAGGACCCACACATGACTTTACAAAAGGTAGGTTGGATTATATTTGGCCTCAGAAACTTTTGGATGCGACATATATGTATGTATATATATATATATATATATATATATATATATATATATATATATATATATATATATATATATACATATATATGAATAAAATAGTGGTTTACGTGTGTTATCTTGAAACTTTCACTTTAAACGAGAGAGAGATCATTCTATAATGATTTGACAGATAATCACTTATATATTAAAAAAACATATTGCGCACTGCTAATGCTAAGTTCTTATGTGAGTGCTCAGACTAATAAACACAATCATAGAGTGTTTATAAGAAGTGGACATCATGGTGACCGCCGCCATGTTGTTTTATTGCGAGCTAATCAACGGAAGTTACCATATTAGGAACATGGAGGCGGGACTCTGGTGGAGGCAGCGACCTGTCAATCACAGTGGGTCCGCCCTAAAGCATTCTCTGTTTTATGGTCTATTTAATCTAAATGGAGCATAATGAACATCATGAAGAAGACTTGAACATAGAGATTGAGACATAAACTCATGTTTACAGTGTTTACTGAGGGAATAAATCAAGTCGTCGAGTCCCTTTCTTATAGACATCTGAACAATTTCACTTCTTTTTGCGACCAGAGGTGGCGCCCCCTGCTGGTCAGGAGCGAACGCTGTGAGACTGGCTTATAGAAATGTATTTTATTTCATCCTCCCCCCTGAACTAATGTGGCAAAACAGCTAGTTTCCGCTTTCCCATTTCAAACCCAAACAAGACGACCTGGCGCAGGGGTGTGTGTGTGTGTGTGTGTGTGTGTGTGTGTGTGTGTGTGTGTGTGTGTGTAAGGGGGGTGATAATGCTGCTGTTATTTGACATTACTGTAACTGAAGCCAGGATCAACGGCAGGCTCCTGCTGGCTGAACACACGTCATGTGTTTCAGGTTAGAGGAAGCACGAGGTGGAGCGACGCTGAGAGACTCCATCAACCCGGCGCTGTGAGAGAGAGAGAGAGGGGGAAGAGAAAGAAAGAAGGAAAGAGAAAGAGAGAGAGGGAAAGAAAGTTTCGCTCACTGCAGTTGGTGTCTCCCCCGCTCACCCCCCCCCCCCCCCCCCCCACTTCCCCTCCCCCCCTCCCTCCCTCCTTCCATCACACACAGCAAACATTTACCATCTCAGCCACACCAAAGAGATCTAGCTGTAAGTTAACAGCCCCCCGGAGACATGGGGGAGAGTGTTGCAGACTGTAAGATCACTTCCTGTCCGTACCCATCCCCCTCTCCCACCCCACCTACACACACACGTACACACACACACACACACACACACACCTCCTGCGCTGTATGTCTACGTGTACGTGTGGGCGTGTGCGAAGTGGAGGCCTATCCGCCACCCTATCCCCTCAGAGGGGGGCCCGCGGACCACCACGGGGTCGTGTTCAAAGAGCGCTGGTGGGTTATGGGAAACGACCCTCCTCCCCACCCCCCACCCCCCCTCCTTCTCCTTCCTCCCCTTCTTCTGTAAATGTTTTCCTTTTTTATTTCCGCCTCTTCCTCTTCAAAGGACGTGCTTCGCCTTCCGCCAAGCGAAATCTGGGCGTGCGTGTCGGGGGGTGACGGCATAGCGCGGCGAGTCCCCCCCCACAAAAAAAAATAAACGCAACAGCTGCACGCGTCGTAGCGCGGCGCTCCCGCTAAGCTCATTTTCGTTTGAGCGCAAATCATTTACATTACAATCGCTTTGTTTTTCCCTCTCACTTGGGCGAGGGGGTCCTCTCTCTCTCTCTCTCTCTCTCCGCTGCGTTGATGAATTAGAACGAATGCATCGTCGAATGCTCTCCATCCATTATTTAGAGGATAAAAGTAGCGCGGAGGGGAGAAGACGTAGAGAGAGGGACTCGGTTCGTCAGCGGCAGCCCTGGGCACAGACAGTTCTCTGCCTGTCACCGTACCTGCCGCTGCCACTTCCCTTTAGCATAAGCAAGCGTGAAATGTTTACCCGAACACGTCTCCGAGGGAGAGCGTGGAATGGGAGCTGGCACGGGGAGCTGCAGAGGAGGTGCGCCAAAATGTGACAGATATATAAAACAGGGCGAGGGAGAGTGAGAGCGCGTGTCTTCGTGCCGGCTTTTTGTGTGTTTGCGTGTGTGTGTGTGTGTGTGTGTGTGTGAGCGGCTGCCACTTCGCCATTGTGCTGGCTCCGCTGCTAAAGGTGAGCCTTCAGCGTGGGATGAATCTGAGCGCCCCCACCACCACCACCACCACCACCACCACTCCACCCCCGGGTGCGTGCATCCATCCTTGAGCCTTCAAAGCGCTCGCGGCGGCAGCGGCGGCGGCGGCATCGCCATGCCGTTCACGTCACAGGAAAGGCACACATTAGCTGTCAAACTCCTCTTTCATCTCGCAACTTCTAAGAGGCCCATTGATTACTCTAAGTGGCCATTACCAAACATCCGAGGCCTGCCGCCTCAGTCGGAGGCAAACCACCGACAAAGAGGAAAGAGGTGGGGGTAAAGGAGGGGGGGGGCTCATCATGAGGTTGAATTTGAAGTGGATGGGAAGGAAACCGCAGACAGACTGACAGACAGACAGACAGAGAATAGAAAGAGCACAGAAGACGACAAGCACTTCTTTTTGTTCATGTGTACAGACGAGGCGCTCTTGTCGGTACGTGCGGTAGCAGAGTGATGTGAACACGGGATCCCCTGAGAACACGCTCCTCCACCCACCACCACCACCACCACCCCATGTTAGCGCGAGACAACGGAACAGAGCCGAGCTGCCGACAGATTTTTGCATCGTCTGAATCTGAGCGATGACGAGGAGGAGACGCCAGCAGGATTAGGACTCGCCTCCGTCCGCTGATGCGTCGTATTGTTCCTGGGAGTCGCTGTCGGGTATCTTCTAACTAACCCTTCCTGAAGAGGAGACAACTCCTGAGCGCCGCTCTTCATTCACCGCGAGAGAGAGCGATGATCGCCGGGAGCGCGAGGTTCGTCGTTGGCCCCAAGAAAAAAGTTTGGGAAGACCAAAGCGAGGCCTCGTCCACACGTGGGCGGGTTGTTTTATTGTCAACGTAAAGCTTCCTTATTTACGGCTTTATTTACGACCAGGGTGGAGATGTTCAGAAACTCAAACATGTCAAACAACCCTTGCTAAGGGAACATTTCCACGATATTGAGGAACAGAGGAGTTAGAAAAAGTGTGACGGACCGCTTGACCACGATGTCGTATCGCCATGAAGCTGCTTTGGAGACTTCGAAATGCGACATCACCGCCCCTCCAGATACAGCGATGCGGCGATGTCCTGGCCTCGTTCCATTAAAGTTAGAAAGATCCAACACCCTGTTGTTGTGATTTAAACACTAAGCCAATAAAATGGAGCCGTACAACCCGTGCTTTTCCTGCAAAGGCAGGTCAAAAAACATCTGCCACGAATGGGTTATTGGCATGTTCCGGTCAATTCAGATCAAAGGCAGTTCAATAATGAGCAATTACCTAATGATTATACAGTCAAAAACAATATGTCATATTCCATCATCTCTCTGACTCTGACTGAACCAGATCTAATATTCATCAAAGAGCAAACACTTTGCTCAAAACGTCTGCAGACTGAGACATCTGGATTGCTCAATCCAAAGCTGAATGACTCATCCGGCAAGATGCATTGTACACTAATGGCTGCGATGATGTCGACGATCACGATGATGACAGTGATGATAACAGTGATCATGATGATTCTGCACGAGCGCGTTCCTCGTCCTGTCTCTGGAGATGGATGGCGAGCCGCTTCGGGGCCGTCTCGTGTAACTCGCCCTGACCTGTGACCTCCCTGTGGAGAAGGCTGAGGGGAAATCTTTAAAAAGATAAAGGCTCTGATTATTTGACATTGTGTGGATCTTAATATCAGTGCCATTGATCCTGTTCGCTCACAGCTGTAGCAAATAAGTCCATGAGAATATTTATGTGTCTTTACAGTGTAGCTGAGGCATTCTGCTGTGTTTAAAGTGACCCCCCAAGCTAAAGTATAATGACTTTATATAAGATATGGTAATTAACAACACCATCAGGCAGAGTTATATACAGTTCTTCTTCATGCTCGTCACCATGTCAGTTTCCAGGGGAAAAGCCGAAACTCCACCAGCTCATCCTCCTTTTTTTTTTTTTGAAAAAGAATCTGGTGCTCGGAAACTTTACCGCTTCTGTCCACATGGGGCGCCAAAGTCAACACAATAATGCCTTGTGGTCGCTTTAACAAGGCCGCATACCAACACTTTGATGTCCCATGTCCACCAAACAAATAAAATGTTGTGTATATTTAATTTATCTACGCAAAATAACCAACTGGTGATTGATTTGGAAAACAACAGCTGCTGAGTGCCACAATCCAAACGATGAACACGTCCATTAGATGCTGTTCTTTTGGACTGACATATGCACTTTCTGTTGAGTAAATATTTCCGGTCATCACGGCCAACATATTTCAGTTAATTGTACGATAGCGCTGGCACGGCGGCGGTGCAGGGTCAGAGGGGTTGGATCCTGAGTCGATCATCAGTACTTGTGGGCTTTCATCAGTCAAAACCAATCCAATGGGCTGCTTCCACTCCCTTCACAAGCGGTACACTCTCCCCCACCAGGATGTGGTGACAGTTTCCCCATACAGAGGAGGGATTCTCCGAAAGGGAAACTGATGTTTCTGCCGAGGTGCCCAGCCAAGAGGCACGGATCTGCAGCGCCCAGAATAAACTGCCGGGAGCGGTTGAGGAAATATTGACATCCTCATCACTGTGTCTTCTGTCGCTGTGATCCGAGCTGTGTCGTAATCCCATGATTCCTCATTTTCATTTGTTCATTACTTATATTTTGTGTTACTTTCCACGATATCGTTAATGTGAGAAGCAGATTAAATGACAAATGCATCGTCCAAGAACACACACAGGGCTTCTCTTCAGGTATTAAACGGTGTTCGAATGGACTGAAAAATGCATATTTGGATCCTAGAATGGTTTAATTGTCACCAAGATCCAACACTATATATATATATATGTATCCAGAAGGAACTGGGCTTTGATGCACCAGTTAAGATCTCTATGCAATTCTGGGGTGGAGCGGTGTTAGCAGCAGGCTAAAAGATGAAGACCAATGCAGGGTTGATGAGGGGAAAAGGTTGTCCAACTCTTTATTAAATGTTATGGAGGGGTCACTGCTTTTGTTTTTTGACAGCAAACATTTTCACCAATAAGCTCCAAATAAAAACCAACAAAGAACATCTTACATAAGTCGGTCTGATCTCTTTATCAATCTCAAACCCTCTACTGTCAGACAGAGGGATGTTGTGGGACAAAAAAGCCACGAGCCATGTTGTTGTTTTCATCAAATGAGCCCCCCTTCTCCCCTCTTTCCAATGTGATTCAACATGCAAGCGCTTGTTTTCTGGAACATCTGTTTGAAAGAAGCTTCAAAGAGTGAAAAGAGAGATGGAGAATTTGAGGAGGGGGCTTCCCCGCATCCATCAGCTGCAGTGAAAGACTTTAAAGGAGCTCAGAGCTACAACATGAGGCCGAGGCACCAGCGTCGGGATTCAAATGCTCCGCCCCCGTCCAGTGATGTCACAACAGCACTTACAATTACTTACCTGGCACGCGAAGAAGCGATTGACTGAATGAAAACAACAAAACCTCACTGTGATGGTGTGAAGTCATGTCGCTTCATCAGTGGAACATCGCTTAACTTGAACCGCTTCACTTTTGATTCCTGTGCCTCAGTGTGCAGCATCATCGCAGCTCCACTTCCTGTCACGACGACGTCACGCCGGCCTGCGGCGAGGAAACCACGGCCATCATGCAAAGTCATTATGTGTGTGTGTGTGAGTGCGGCAATACGTGTTGTGCATTGGTCATCGGAGGGACATTTGGCGAGCGTCATTGTGTGTGTGTGTGTGTGTGTGTGTGTGTGAGTGAGTGTGTTCGGTCGTGTCAGACATCTCCATCCCCGTGGCAGGGAGGCAACAGTGATTTATCCGTCGTCATTAAACCCGGCGCCATTATTTTCTGCTCTCAGTACGACAGAGCCTGCAGCACAACACACACACACACACACACACACACACACACACACACACACACACACACATTGTACACGATGCACCTGCAAGCCACGAGCTCGTAGAACACACACACACACACACACACACGGTCACGTTACCAAACTGAAGCCACCTCGGTGTGTTTTCAGCGAAGGATCAGATTATCCAGACGACCCGGAAAGAGACAAAGTGTCCTCGCTTTGTGGGATTCTCCTCGTCTCGCTATCACTTCAAGGGCCATTTGTGTTCACATGAATAGAAAACACACACACACACACACACACAGAATGTGTGTGTGTGTGTGTGTGTGTGTGTGTGTGTGTGTGTGTGTGTGTGTGTGTATCCTCTGCCACCTCCCAAACCCAAACAGATTACGGCTGCGTTTCTCTCAGACGTTCTCTATATGTTGTTCCCGGCACAGATTTTGGAGGCAGATGGCGCTGCCAGGCGTGTATATATTTTATGTTCCAGCCCCGCCCAACTCAGAGGCTCGGGACGCTAAAAAGCGTCGTAAAAAGAAAAAGAAAAAGGGGAAAAAAGAAAAAAAATCAAAGATCAGCGTACAGAGCTAATAATATAATCATTGGGAACACCTGCAAAGTTGCAGATGGACGATTTCAGGCAGGACGCTCCGTCAGTCGCGAGGTCCCGCCCACCCATATGGAGCGCTGGAGCGGTGGGGACGCTGTCACTCATCCTCTGTCTCTCTCTCTCTCTCACACACACACACACACACACACAGCAAACTGCATAAACCCATGAGGGACTTACTGTGTATTTCTGTTTGGAAGCTGTTCATTCGGGTTTATGTCTGTGCAGATTGTTGTACATTCAGTTGTGCTTAAATTAGACAAACTCATAAACATTTGCCAATGTTCATGACTATGACTTCTTAACACAGTTCTGGTTTGAGAGTTTGAAAGTTACACATATGAAAAAAGAAGTAACATGTCCGCTGTTTACTTTACCTGATGTCTGTGACATTAAACGTGAGACTCAAGAAGAAGAAAGCAACGTTCATTTAAAGCTCTGAAAACTCAAAAGGAGCCCATCACCTGTATTTAACCACTTCATCCATGTTTAGAAAAACTGCATATGTGTGCTATTTTTGGTAACAATGGTCAGATGCTTGAATAAATACATCAGATTTGATGCAAAGCTCCCGTTGAATCCAAATCATGCTCACTCAGAACCGGGTACGTTGATTCATTTACGTTAATACACATTTACTGTGCGTTAAATGTTTAAGTGAACAATACTCACCATAGAAACACACCGGTTCATGATTGTGTGTGTGCGTCAGGTCGAGTCCTCCATCTTCTTCCGTCCATTCTTCCTCCACAGTCCTCTGTAAAGCTGCATCTGATTTCCCCTCATAACTCAGTGAAAGACGCCTCTCCTCCTCCGCCTGCCCCTCTTCCCCTCTGTCACTCTCTACAGATGCATCTCTTTGAAGATGTTTAGAATAAAGTGCGCTCGCAGCTCCGAGGTGTCACTGAGATTCACTGCGAGGTATTGGTTCGCTTCACGAGGCGCAGGATGGGTGATGCTGTCGCCGCATGATGAGTGTGACACTTTTGGTTTAAAGCTTTAAAGTAGAAAAATGATAATTCGCAGGGCGATAGACTCTGGTCAATGGAAAACATCATAAAAGTTTAAAAAAAACGAGTGGATCTGATAAGTTAAAGCTGCTTGGCAGGCGTGCATCAGTCCAATCCTCATGTGTGACCCCGTCACCGCTCTGAGGACGCTCTGCAGGACGCTCTGCAGGACGCTCTGCAGGACTAAAACAAGCAACGATGTAACTGAATCAGCTAATGCATTTGGTTGACTCTGGATTTTGGGTACCGGATCAGATACCAAATAGCTGGTCTTCTTTTAATGTGTTGGCATATTTCCACGTTGCTGCAGCCTCCTCCTTTACCGTCCATCCAGCGATGATGTTCTGCCTATCCGGCGTCAGGCCTCGGCGGCGCAGGAGGAATAAGCCTGCGCAGAGCTTCAGCTGAAAGCCGCAGAACTTCAATTGGACGTCAGAACCTGCTTTCAATCAGAATCAACTGCTATATGCACAATCCAGCACAGTCATATGTATTCAGGAGGTGCCGGCACCAGAGTGCACAGGTGAAGAACTGCCAGAGGAAGAATCGGGCATCAGCAGGGTATTCCAGAAGTCCTCTTTCAGGAGCAATGCTTCAGCAGCTCCTCCTGGAGAACCTGCAGAGATTCGCTCCAGACGAGACGTATAAAACCTCAAGCGTCTTCTGGGCCGACCTCCTCCCAGTACAGACGGATCGTCACATGGCCCCCTCTGATGTCAGAGCTCCTCACCTGGCCTCCGAGGCCCGAGCCCAGCCACGCGCCGAAGGAAGCTCACTTTGGCCTCTTTGTGCCAACAATGTTGTTCTTTCGGTCGCTAGCCGGAGCTCGCGGTCGCAGGCGAGCGTCGGAAAGCGGTGGAAATCCAGAGCGCTCCGCCTTCTGACCTCCTGAGATTTTCAAAAGTATTTCCTTCTGGGTCCCCGTTTGGTGTCTCATGTGCACTCATTTTTATTCATTTATTTCCTGTTTTTTTGGTCGTGTTTCGACAGTTGTAGTTTCCCATCGTTTCCACTAGAGGTGAGTAAAGAGCAACATGTTACTGAACATAACTTAACGTTACTGTTAAATAAAGAAGAGACATAAATCACTTCCTTGGGGATTTTTTTTCTTCCTTTTAGCCAAGGACCAGATTGCACAAATATCGGCAATTATCGATATGATGTGATCTAAGTTAAACAGCATACACAGCATCCCAGCTGCAGCACACGCGTGGACACTTACCTGTCGACTCGTCGGTCCACCTGTTCCCATCCAGACTCCCGGCACGGTGACACATGCCGGCTGATTAGCGCCTCATTGCAGCGGCAGCTCGGTGTATTTTTATATCCCGGTTTGCGGCGCGCGGGGTGCCGCTGCCCGTGCTGCTCGTACGACCACCGACAGGTGTCACAGTCAAGGACGGCGCTGTCACTTCGTATTAGCAGACACATAAATTCGGACGGCGAGTGAGGGGAGCGGCTCACGTTGAGTGCTGATATTTCTGATTCCCTCTCCGGGCAGACATAAATCCAACAAGATGAGTACTTTCTGTCTGCTTTTCAATCTGAATGCCACCCCAAGCTATCTGTCTAGTGCTACAAGTTATTATTGAGACCTTCTACCGGAGGCTGCAAAACAAGTGTTCACACCAGGAGGAGAAGAAGAGGCCGGATGTGGAGCCGAGTGTCTGAGCGCTGCCTGGTCTGATGGCACTTTGTGTTCATGTTTAGAGACATCAGGAAAGGCCGAGTGGAATCAAGGACTGATGTGGCGCCGTCCTCTTCACCTGCGACCGGATAGCTTAGCGTATAGCTTCAGGATTCTGTCTTTGCGATGCACACATCCGCAACTCCCGCAGGCAGAAGTTAATGTTGTAAAATGATGAAGATGAGCAACAACGTGTTGTGTGTTTTGTTATTTCATTGCAATTCTTTGCTCCAGCACTCAGTGGTCAATTTAGGAACCAACAAGATGCTTCACAATAAAGAATGAAGGAAATGGCCGCTTGAATGATGAAATTACATTAAATTGATTGAAATTTAACAACTTGCTGTCTACAATGAAAACATGTCAGAAGTTCACAGCACAAAATACATCAAGACATTTGTTTTATATATAAATAAACCAAACTATGAACCAAAATATTGAAAATATTTGAATTCCATAGCTTTCCATCCAGAAGCTTTTAAAACATTTTACTCAATGACAAAAAATAAACATCATGGTAGCGTTTACCTTTTAAACAATAACCAATAACAACATAAGAAAAACAGTTAGATGTAAATATGTAAATATAGAAGGAACAGTGACACACAGTCAAAACTCATCTTTTGTTATTTGTCATTACAGGATTAAATCTCTGATAAGTGAAGACAGTTGTTTACATGTGTTTTTACTTCATAAAGGTTAATCATAACATTTTGGTCACGTAAAACGTGTTGTACTTAGCTCCGCCCTCTCCTGTCACTTCTAATTCCAGAAACAAAGATGGCAACTACGTCAACTGCTCATTTTAAAGTCTGTCTGAGCATCATAAACGTATAAATATTCATTGTGCTCCATTTATATCTCAGTCTGAAACCAAGAGAGCGACATTGCGCTGCCGCTAGCCGTGGATTAAAGTAGTAATAAAAGTAATAAAGGTAATGTGGGCCCTGTTCTTTCCCTGGAAGGAGGCGTTGCTGCTAAATATTTGAAAAGTAAATGATAACAGACATGCGGTACACCGAGATGATATCCGTGAACTGGATGTCTGCGGTTGAATTTTAACAAATGGCCGCTTTAAATCAAATAAGTTCTGTGATTTATAATGATTAAAGGGCGGCCGGACGGACAGATAGATAGCTATTGGTTTATCACCGTGCGGTGCTCACTGGCTGCAGTAATTAGAAAGCCGGGGACATGCATTTGCAACGTCCTGCGAAGGCCCCGATCACCAATAACAGCATTTATTGTTTTCTAATCAGCAGCCCTTTGGCTGCTCCGATCACTCAGTAAATAATGGAGATGTCAATATTGTCCCGGTCCTGCGACTCGCCCCACGCTCACTCGCTCTCCCTCCTCGCTCTCCACCACAAAGCAGCCTCATTAATCACACGTTACGTTTGAAAAAGGGTTCAAACTGTCAGGTGTTGAAAACTTGAGCGCGCACGCACGCACACGCACACGCGTGTGCCGGGACGCAGAGACGACGTACGCATGATGTGCACGTTCACACCCACGGGGGGAAGACGTGAGGAAAATAAGAAGAAAAAAAGATGAAGTGTAATGAAGGATAATTCGGTCGCACAAAGAACTCACTCCAGGTCGTGTTCCCCCTCCACACACACACACACACACACACACACACACACACACACACACACACACACACACACCCCTCCCTCCCTTCATACGTTAGTGGTCAAGCAGCCAAAATGTCGTCTCGTCACTGAGGCAGCTCCATTGATTAGCACTTCCAGCCTCAGTTCTGGCCCAGGAATTACCCCTCTAATCTTGTAGTGAGTTATTTACTGGAGACCAATCAGCCTGACCAGAGGAATTACCCACTTTGTAACTGCCTGGACGCCCAAAAGGACTCCAGCTAGACACACACACACACGCAGAAGCAGAGACACATTAATGTGCACATATACGTGTGTGAAATGTTCAATGACATATCGTGTAAAACGTGTAAAGAAATACAATAAAAACATTCTTATATGAATCTAAATGCTCCCTCTTACATCAAACCCTCTGAGTTACATCATCTACACACACATGTGGACTGGCTCAAGGACACACACTCTTTACTGCTCCCCTTCAGCCACAGGCCAATCGACACTCATCTCAAAATGTACATCCCAAAAAGATAAAACCTTTAGGAAACCGTGCGCGAAAATCCTCCCGCGCCAATTTTAAGTCCCAACATGCCCCATTCAGACAATCTTTTGGCATAAAGTAAGTCATATTTTTCCATTTTTTAACCAAACGACACATTTTTTTGACTGAAACTCCTTCCTAACAGGACAAGACTTTATTTCATTGTGAGTTTTATTGCAGATTTTGATTCTTTAGGTTTTTGGGGAATTTGGTTCACATCATGCTGGATGTTCATAGTTATTATCAAAATATCTTTTAAAACGGATTTTTTTGCAGATACACATTTTTTTCCCAAGACTTTGCTGAACTAATACATACAATAAACACAAGTATTGGAATTAATTTGGGGTTCCTACGAGGACTCAAACACAGGGACAGAGACAACATTGGTTCCACAGTTTTCACCGTGTTAATCTGTGCCAGCACTGCAACGAGTTTGAGAAACTAAGACTTGGTCGTGCACGCTCATAGTGCACAGTGAGCTGCTTTCTGCCACAAACCATTCTGCTTTGTTCCTTTTAATTGGCCACAGGACCACATGAAAGCTGTATGTTAACGTGGCAGGAAGTGAGTCAACGCTTTCCCCCCCTGACAGGCAGGTTTCCTGTTTCACAACAAGCTTAATGAGATTTAGGGTTTAGAGCAAACTGGTGTTTAGGTTGGGCGGCATCCATTTGGCAAAAAAAAGAGGTAAACGCGTGTGTGAGGCTGAATTTGTTTTCTTTTCCGACCTCTGTGTAATTACTCTGCGATCTCAACATCGCAAACCGATTACGGCTCGGAAATGTCGGAATGTCAGAAGAAAATAGAATGGGGAAGGGTAGAAATACAATAGAAAACAGGGTCTGCTCCACTCCCCCACCACTCGCTTCCCATCATTCTCCTTTCACACCCTGATCCTCCTCCTCCTCGTCCTCGTCCTCGTCCTCCTCCTCCTCCTCCTCCTCCTCCTCCTCCTCCTCCTCCTCCTCCTCCTCCTCTCATTCTGGAGGGGAAACAGCGGTGGCGACAGGCGAAGCAGAAACCCATTTTTCAGTTTAAATGCCAAGTGGTTATGTAGCATAATATTCAGTCAGAAATTAACCATCTCTCCCCTGCAGCCTGTCAAGAAGTGCAGCCTGAGAGAGGGAATAAAGGGGGAGGAGACTTCTCCGGCGCCGAGTTTGAATGATCAACACCGGCTTTCTTTTGAGCAGACTTCAGTCACCGAAGTAGCTGGCGAGCGTCCAGAGGGCCGAGGGCTTAAGGACGCGCCACGGCGAGCACATCGTCTGCTCTGTGCTGTTGCAACTGCAGCAGAGTTTTAAGAGTCAAATGCGTTGGGATGAAAGGTGAGTGGAAGCGAATGGCTAATGGTCCATGAAGACAGTTCAGTTTGCTCGGGATCCCTGGAGTATCTGCGCAGCGCGGCGGATCGATCGGTCCTCGTCCCGAGTGCGTTAACGAGTATCAAAGCAGCCGAAGCTACAGAGAGTGAAGTAGAACCAGAGGCTGTGTGCCTTCAGTTCTGCCATTTCTCTGTCACCATCTTGGGATTACGGGCGTCGACATTTTTTTTGCAACCAATGAATAAAAAGGTACCATGACGTAGAAATGACATAATGACGTAGAGATGACATAATGACGTAGAGATGACATAATGACATAGAGGTGACATAAATGGTTCTGGTACTGGCAGCGACCTGTCAATCACAGTAAGCCCGCCCTAAAGCAGACCCTGTTTATGGTCTGTTGACTCTAAATTAATAAAAAATTTAATAAATGGACATCATGCTGTATTGAAGAAGATGTAAAAGTAGAGATTGAGACCATGAACTCATGTTTACAATGTTTACAATGAGTCATTTTCTCATAGACTTCTAGACAACCAGCTCTTTTTGCAGGAGTCGCCCCCTGCTGGTCCGAATAGAGAATGCAAGTTTTCAGACACCGGTTGCTGCCGTCTGGGTTTGCCGCCACTTCTCCGCCGTGTTGTCACCGTTACACACACCTGGCCTTTTTTCTTCACAGAAAGAACAATTTTTAAATAAAAAAAAAAATGCTTCCCTCTTGCATGGAAAAAAAACTGAAGAAGCATAAAAAATATTTTTAGCAAAATAAAAACTGTCCCACAATAAGATTGTTTTGCTAATACAAGAGAGGAACTCGCTCATCGGCCCCTTTTGTGTCTGCCCGGGAAACCCTGCGCCACATTTAGGCGCTTTTATTCCTCAGGAGCAGGACGGGGATCGATACCGGCTCTCTGAAGTGGCTCCTCCATCCATTCCCTCGCGTTAACGACAGCCATAACTCACTGGGCTGGCAGAAGGAGGGGAGGTTCATATATATATATATATATATATATATATATATATATATATATATATATATACCCCCAGAGCTGTGACCTTTCTGTCTCCCCACTGACAGCTTCTACAGAAAAAGGTGTCAATTAATGACATTTAGAAAATTTCATATCACTCCCAATAACTCGGAGGCTTTTTACAGGAACTCTTGTATTGGCACTGAGGACTCGTGTGGCTGTTGGCAAAGCGGGAAGAGAGAGGACTCCCACGCGTCATTAATGTCACTTGGTTTCCATGTCATCATTCTAAACTCAGGATGGTATAAAGGGCAATACATCACTCGGATTGTGTTCAGGGTGATCTATTAGTCATTACACATTTCTTTGTCCGGTCTCTTGTGTGCCGCAAGCTTTTTTTTTGTTGTAAATAAATATAGTGAGCACGTCTACATTAAAATATCAGGCGTGAGATGCTGGAGTAACATGAGGTCCTCACAGCTCCAGAGGCTGAATATTATGAAATAACAGCGCTGTTGTTGTGTTGGCCTTTTCTCTCATTGGCTTTGAATATCATATCTTTTTTCTCTCGACCGTATCAGTTCCATATCAGTGCAGTTTATGGCGAAGCAGTGCATTGGTTACCTTCTAGTGCTCAGGAGTAAACAGCCGGCGGGTGACATAACCTTTCATGTAGCGCCGGGCTTGTACGTACACAAATAATTGAAGCCCTTGACCCTGTCCAACAGCACGGGGCTGTAAGTACACACCTGACATTTTGATACCGCTCGGGGGGGCCCCTTCTACCACTTATTTTTATATTTCAATAATCCATGACGGGCGAAGGGAAAAGAGTGAGAGAGAGAGAGAGAGAGCGAGAAGAAGAAGAAAAAAGGGAGTATGTGGGAAGTGTGAATGATTAAGATTGTCAAACTCAAATAATGCACTTGGAAGACAGACTATAAATCAGGTTTTGTGACATTTTCAAGAAAATCTTTTAGTGGAAACCACCCAAGCAATCACACAAACACACACACACACACACACACACACACACACACACGTGCCCCCAAATGCCACTCATTCATTATTAATATATAGTATATTTATTTATTTCAGGCCTGGCTTCCTCAGCTGCTGAATGCCTGTAACCTTTTCGGTGCAATATCCGCCTGTGTTTTGAGGTCTTGATAATGATATCGTGTGTGTGTGTGTGTGTGTGTGTGTGTGTGTGTGTGTGTGTGTGTGTGTGTGTGTGTGTGTGTGTGTGTGTGTGCTGGACGGGAGCACGGTCACCAGCAGGAAGGTCAGTGTGCATGATGGCTGCTGAATTTGCCGTGGTGAGAGTACACTAACGCAGCAACGGGCGGGCGGTTAAGGACTGACAGCTATCGACGGCGGTGAGGGAGGGAAGCCGCAGCATCCTCCCCCGTCCTCCCCTCTCCTCCCCCGTCCTCCCCCGTCCTCCCCCCTTCCTCCCGTCCCCACTCCACCAGAGGAAGGATGCCGCTTGTTTCGCCATCGACTGAGGCCCGAGCTTCAGTCGATGGTTATCTGCCTCCGCACCCCCCTCATTACTGCTCCCCTGCCTCCCCCTCCTCCCTCTCTCCCTCCCTCCCTCCCTCCCTCCCTCCCTCTTTTTTAAGCATTCCCACTTTAATCATCACCGCTGAGATGTTGTTTGCTGTCACCTCCACCGAATTTACAACACCATCAACGGCATTTGCATATTGCCTAATATGGACATTTCCAATTGAGGCTGTCCCTCAGCTGCTGATGGTTTGTGTGTTTCATGGCTGTTATGCACCCCCCAACACACACACACACACACACACACACACACACACACACACACACTCACATCTGCCCCCCATCTCCCCCATCACTGCAGCAGTGTCCAGATAAGAGCGATGAAGTTAATTCCTGACCTCCCGATTGACTCGTTCCAACCGGCTGTCATTTGCTTTGTATCAGTCGTGTTTAAGCACAACCTGCACGACTCAGTCGCGGACTACTGCAACGGGAAATAAGGTAACGTTTACAAACCGCACTTATTTGTATATCAAAGGAATAGTTTGATGCCTATTTGCTATTTCGCTGAAGGTTAGAATAAAGGTGATATTAACACATACATTTTATTTCAGTGTAAAGACTGGAAACTTTTTTGCACCCTTTTTTTTTTGTTGTGCATTAGATGAAAAGATGGATATCACTCTCAAGCCTCTGGGATGAATATGTTGGTCCAGCCCGCAGTCAGTTAGCTTAGCTTAGCATAAAGAGTGCAAGCGGGGAAACAGCTTTGCTGGCTCGGTCCGAATGGCACTAAAGAAAGAGTTCATAGAGTTATTAGAACCACTGCCAACTCTCAGATGGAGAATGAGCTAAACAAAGGTTATCAATAAAGATAAATAACTGTAAATACTTGGGTCAGAAAACCCCACACTCTGTATACAGTATATGATCCAGCTGTTGTCCAATGCAACAGACATACTTCTGTCCTCCAGGAGGACGCATCAGGTTGGACATGCAGCTATTCTGCTGAACCCAAGATTAAGTTTGGGCAGAACGTTTAAACTTTACCTGTGTTAATTTGAGGCAGGAGCAACATGTCAGTGCAGTCCAGTCAGGAGATGCAGCATCTGCTCAGTACCCTGTGAAAGCAGCCAAAGTGAAGCATCCCCTGAATTATTCACAGTCATAGTAGAACTTAGAGGGTCTTTCACACCGAGCGCCTCAATGACACCACTGAGCTCTGAAACACGTCATTTACACACACTGAAGACGCTCAGCTTCTCTGAAAGCTCTCATGCTACGTTCACACCGAACGCAAACTGAATTTCTACTCGAGTGTACGTGGTTTATTTGCGTCATTCGCTTCATTTGTTTTATTCGCGCCAGAAAGTGTCAAAGTCCATCTTCGTGGTTTATTTCCGTGAAAACAGTCACCATTTCCAACATGTTCCTCCTCATCACAGGTGTCAAAGGTCACGTACCAATGACAGTGATGTTAGAGTTTCATGTCGCTGTCCAGCTCTTGGAAGAGGCTCCGTAACCTCCTGAAGTCTCTGATTGGAGCCATGCAACTGTCAAGAAATATAAAACGGGTGCGTTCCAATAAAACCATATTATTTAGTCTGCCAAACAACTATTCAGTACGTCCCAATACATAGTGTAAATCACAGTAAGCCCAAAAATACCACAATGTCCTGCCAGATACAAGCAATCATACATGCTCCATGGATACCCACAATCTTATGGGTCAAAGTTTAAGGCACAGTGTTATTTAACATTTAGACCGTAGTAAAAAGGCTTCTATAGTTATCCCTCCAAAAAGCTTCGTCTGAACATTCATTTTGTCTTTTTCTGGCAGTGTTTTCCCTGTGAAATCATATTCTGTAAATCAAAAGATTCAGAAAACTTTAAGTGAATGTTTCCCTAATCACATTATGCGGCACGCAAATGTGCTGGCGTTGCGCCTTTATGAATCACAGAGAGAGCCGGATGCAGCGTAGGGAGAGCAGAGGAGGCGAGGAGAAGTCAGAGGAGTCTAGAGACGCACCTCCATCACCACAGAGACACACCTCCATCACCACAGAGACACACCTCCATCACCACAGAGACACATCTCCATCACCACAGAGACACACCTCCATCACCACAGAGACACATCTCCATCACTACAGAGACACATCTCCATCACCACAGAGACACATCTCCATCATCACAGAGACACATCTCCATCACCACAAAGACACATCTCCATCATCACAGAAACACACCTCCATCACCACAGAGAAACACCTCCATCACCACAGAGACGCATCTCCATCAACACAGAGACACATCTCCATCATCACAAAGACACACCTCCATCATCACAGACACATCTCCATCATCACAGAGACACACCTCCATCATCACAGAGACACACCTCCATCATCACAGAGACACATCTCCATCATCACAGAGACACATCTCCATCATCACAGAGACACATCTCCATCACCACAAAGACACATCTCCATCATCACAGAGACACACCTCCATCACCACAGAGAAACACCTCCATCACCACAGAGACGCATCTCCATCACCACAGAGACACACCTCCATCACCACAGAGACACACCTCCATCACCACAGAGACACACCTCCATCACCACACAGACACATCTCCATCACCACAGAGACACATCTCCATCATCACAGAGACACATCTCCATCACCACAGAGACACATCTCCATCACCACAGAGACACACCTCCATCACCACAGAGACACACCTCCATCACTACAGAGACACATCTCCATCATCACAGAGACACATCTCCATCATCACAGAGACACATCTCCATCACCACAAAGACACATCTCCATCATCACAGAGACACACCTCCATCACCACAGAGAAACACCTCCATCACCACAGAGACGCATCTCCATCAACACAGAGACACATCTCCATCATCACAAAGACACACCTCCATCATCACAGACACATCTCCATCATCACAGAGACACACCTCCATCATCACAGAGACACACCTCCATCATCACAGAGACACATCTCCATCATCACAGAGACGCACCTCCATCACCACAGAGACACATCTTCATCTTCATCACCGCACGTCAGACTGGTGTTGACCTCCTCTCCTAACTCTGAGCAGGAAAGCCAATCGGCATATTTCTGAACTATTCCTTGTAATTCTTTTTCTTTCTTTTCTTTTTTTGGTTCCCATTTTCTGGCTTTGTCTGCACAATCATGTCCAATCAGGAGAATATGGGCGCACAGCGAAGGGATCTTTACCCTGCTACCAGCGCTCCCCTCCTCCTCTTGTCCTTTAGCTGCATGTTGTTTTGATACACAGCTGCCATCTGTGTGAAATATTAATGCAGTGGGCTGATTTGGGGTGTCGAGCAGTGTCACTCATTTGGCTTTTAATCATGCGGCAGCTTGAGAAAAAAAAAAAAAAAAGAGGGGGGAAAATAACTTCCCTTCCTGGGTGGCTGTCAAAGTCTTCCCAAAGTCATCCGGCACGTAGGGCGTCATGCCTGTCGCCCGTCTCTCCTCTCTCATTGACAGCTGCATTTTTGGCTCGACTCCGAGTGGCTGAGCGCTTTCACGTCTAGCCTCGCTCTTTCAGCCAAAACAAGGACGCCAGCCATGAAAATTTAAATACAACGCCGTCTCATCGCTTACACACACACACAGACACACACACACACACACAAACACACACACTTGCGAGGGGCCTTCTTTGCTGAGAGGGACAAATTAAGAAGACGCTACATTTTTCAATACATTTTCACTCAAATCGGAGGAACATTTGATGCATTGCAGGCAGTGATGAACGAGTTGGCCAGATCCTGGGATGCTAAGTACCTGCATTGTGTGTGTGTGTGCGTGTGTGTGTGTGTGTGTGTGTGAATGTCACACCATAAGCTGCCTTAACCTTTTGGAAACCGTGCGTGAAAACCTTCCTGCGCCCATTTTAAGTCCCAGCATGCCCCATTCAGACAATCTTTTGGCATAAAATATGTAATCTTTCCATTTTGGTACCAAACGACACAGTTTTTTGACTGAAACTTCTTCCTAACAGGCCAAAACTTTGTTTTATTGTGATTTTTGTTGTAGATTCTGATTCTTTAGGTCCTAATCTTTCTTAAAAGGTGTTTTATTGATGCTCCAGGAGGCGTTTTTGGAGAATCTTGTTCATATCATGCTGGATGTTCATAGTTACCATCCAAATATCTTTTAAAAGTGATTTTTTTGCAGATATACATTTTTTTCCCAAGACTTTGCTGAAGAAATACAAACACAAGTATTGGATTTAATTTGGCGTTCATAGGACGACTCAAACACAGAGAGTCATCGGGGCGTTGGCTCCGGACTGAAAACATTCCTCACACCGATCATTCAGAGCAGAGCTCTTCGTTGCTTCCCACATGAGAGCAACTGGTTTCAGAGGCAGGAAGGGTCCAATCTGTGATTAATGGGATTGCATTTATAATGCAGCCAAATAACACAAGTTGTCGCCATGACATCCATCAGCAGGATTCAATAATGATCAGCTCTGTCATAATTCAGTTTGTTAAAACTCTTCAGAGATCAGATACCTGCTCACAAGGAAAGAGTGACGAGTGAGATGCAGACATCTCGTCACCTCCCTTTAGAGACTGAACCCCCCCATTGGCCCATTATCTCCAATTTTAATAAGGGGGTCTAATAAATAATTAATATTTATAGTGTAATTGCTTGCTTTCTGCTTTATTTCCTGGAGAAAGAAGTAACCCGGCTAAAATACTGTTGTTGCTAATTAAGACAAATGCATTAATTATTAAAGATGCAAACATGTCAAGCAAGCATAACTAATTATTCTAGCGTGTTAACAGTTGTTTAATGTTAGCAGCAGCTGAATTATTTAGCGCTCGCGTGCCATATTTGGATTGTTTGAAATGCGGCGTGGTAAGTGGGGTGAAGGGAGTCGCAGCAGGATCCCGGAGAGGCGGAGGGGGGGAAACTTTTACAGATGGGCCCCGCCGGAGCCTAATTGCTCGTTTACAGGTGGACGTGGACGGGACGAGGAGGTGTTAATTTAATGCCTCGCAAACTGTCAGCTTTTGGCCGAGGACGTGCAGAAGCGTTTCATTTTTTTTTCTATTTGTATTTTTGTCTTCCGAGTGTTTTTTTTCTTCTTTTCTTTGTATTAGGAGGTAAAAAGGCGTGAAGATAACTGGATGTGACGGCAGACAATTTAGGTTGTTATGCCTTAATTGTCACCTGATGTGCATGCAATCTGGAACGCTGACAACAAAAATAAAAAAAGACATCCTCTTGGCGCGAGTGCGGTCCGATCGAACCTCCCGGCGAGCTGGATTTCACCGATGTGGGCGGAGCCCGAGCGCAATGTCGCCCCCTGTCTGTCTGTCCGAGGCCCCCGCGACCCGAAAAATCACCGAAATTTAGCGAATGAAACTAGCTCCCCCGACCTCAGGCAGCCGCTCAGCTAACCTGCATTCACACGCACACAAATCAAGCGGCTTTGGTGTAAACCGTTACAGTACCGGCAATTTTTAGCCCATAAAGACTGTCATAAGGAAAAATTGGCAATTAGTCGCGAGCCGAAATAGCTGTCAGTTTGAATCACTCCCGTTGTTTCCCTCTTCACTTTTCACATCCACTGTGATAACTGTCAAGTGTGATGTTCCCCGTGAAAGTAATTACACAAAGCTCAGTATAATCACAATATGAATCATAATATGTAAACATCCATATGTTCTGCCTCGCATCACAAAGGAGAAACGCATCGGGAGTCTCGTCGGAGGAAAGTTTCAGCACTGTTTTTTGTTTTTTCTCTTTATTTGATCAAATCAATACAGTCTGTCATCATCAGGAGAGGAAACCTCGGCACCTCGGCATACATGCATCACACCTGGCTGGTTAATTACCGGCATGACATCCATTTGGCATATTTTCAAACGTGTGATTCATATAATGTTGTAGCATGGTCAATCTAGAGGAAGAAGAAGCAAAACTATATTAATACCTCTTGAGGAAATTCTGTTTTAAATATTTGGACCTT
Source organism: Clinocottus analis (assembly GCF_023055335.1). NCBI lineage: Eukaryota > Metazoa > Chordata > Actinopteri > Perciformes > Cottidae > Clinocottus > Clinocottus analis. The sequence continues at coordinate 826,913 of NW_027175820.1, forward strand.
GGCTCGGACTCAGAAGTATATAATAGTACTTCTAATAAAAAGTAAAAGAAAAACTATGCAAATGTCATACACACGACGACACAAACTTTGTGCAATGAAAAAAGAACTAAAGAAATAAAAGAAAAAAGCAGCACGCATTATCTTAACCTTAGATTTCACACGTGGGCTTTTTTCCAAATGACACAGAGTGCACGAGACGCCCACGATGAACTTTAGTAGCGCGCCATGCAGGCACTAATGAGGCGCCTGAAAGCTGTGTGGTTATTCTAACGCGACAAACAACCCTCATCTGTGGAATTAGGGATGCTATTTTTTATTTTCTATTTCAAAAACATGAGGTTTTGTGCAGAACGTTCCGCCTCTGACATCTTCTACTGGCGATCTGTCTGACCAGTGGTCTCAGTTGGAAGTGCAATGACGCTAACTCGTTTCCTCTGGCACTCTTTTGGGCTCTGACGCTCCAGAACTGAGCCGGTCACAACCTTCTGTAATCTGTAATCATGTTTTGGTTTAAAAAAAAGAAGAAGAATTAACTAAAAACTCACAGTATAGCGATATTATCTACTATGCACTGCAGGTTATTCTTTTTCTCTCATCAACACACATACACACACACACACACACACACACACACACTCTGAAGGGTGATTTATAAGATGATTCTGACTGGAGGAGACGTGACAGTTGCTTTCATTTTCGTCTATATATATTTTTCCCCTCCTCGCCAAGGTCACTGGTGAGCAAACCCCTCTCCAAGTTTTTCCAGTACGCTCCTCTTTCGTCCTCCTTCCACCTCTCTGCCCCCTCCCCCCTCCCTCCCTCCCTCCTTGATGGCCCCATGAATCATCCCGTCTTCCCCATCGAACCCTCCAACGCCTCCTTCCCCGCCGCAGCCACCCCAACTTCCCCGATCCTTCTTCATTCCCGCTAACAATTTGGTAATGAAATATTGATTTTTAGTTAGATTCAAATGGATGTTATTAACTTTGCATTGATAAATCGCTCCCCAATCTTTCGTCTTCGTTTCCTCCCCCCTCTCTCTGTTTTGGATAGAGTGCCGGTAGTAACACCTGATTCACGATAAACCCCAGAGGCCCGATGTGCTACATGACCTACAGCGCTCCTTTTGGAGGCCACTCCCTGCACCACACACACACACACACACACACACACACACACACGCCTCCACATGTGCACACTTTTTCTCTCTCCTTGCATTGAAAGCAGTGAATATATACTGATTACCTGCACTGTGGTCAATGACAGCAGCTTATAGCATATTGTATTGAATATTTTGAACTCAGATGAGGTGCCCTTTTCAGAGTGAGTCATGCATGGCATTGCAACGTCCTCTCCAACCCTCCGGAAGAAGAAGAAGAAGAAGAAGAAAAAAACATGATTACTCTATCAGCACGCGGTGGAAGAAATACATTCTGCTACGAGATGAAGACGTCGTGAGGGCGGACGGGACGCTCTCTGACGAATTAAAAAACGCAAACATACAAAAGAAGCAAACAAATGAAAAAGATGAACGCCAAAAAATACACACACAGAGACAAAGAGGTGTGTGTGCGTGTGTGTGTGTGTGTGTGTGTGTGTGTGTGTGTGTGGTGTGTGGTGTGTGTGTGTGGTGTGTGGTGTGTGTGTGTGTGTGTGTGTGTGTGTGTGTGTGTGTGTGTGTGTGTGTGTGTGTGTGTGTGTGTGGGCTGTGCACTGCTGATCTGGCTGGCTGTCATCTATCTCCCTGTCTGCCTCCTCCCAGCCAATCACGTTTGGTAATCTGGCTCGGTCCTGTAGCCCACACACACACACACACACACACACACACACACACACACACACACACACACACCCCTGTGGTGTTTTGATGTTATTTTAACACTGACCCAGCTCTCAGTTGACTTTTGCCGGCCTGTTTTACATGAATATCAAAGCTCAAAGACAAACAAAATGTGGCGCGTTAACGCGATGAGGAACAGAAGCGTCGCCACGCGGGTCCACATATCTGGTCCTGCTGGCGGCTGCTGACACGGAGCCAGAGGGCGAGACCGGCGTCCAGACAGGAAGCAGTCAGGGCGCCACACATGAAGCCGTGGGCAGAGAACAAACATTCAGAGGATCTCCAAATGTCAAAAAGTTGTGGATTTCAAATTACAGCAAGGGTTCCTTCTGTGATGTTACCCGAGTGTCAAAATTGTGTACAAAAAATATCAACTCTGATATTGCTGACACAATTTATGAGACTTATGAGAAAGTGAGCAAAGGAAGAATCATTTATGACTTCCATTACAATGTCTTCAGCCCCTTTAGACACATTGGTTGTTGGTAAGAAGTGGACGTAGTCATCGTGGTGTCACCCGTTAGTTTGTGAAGCATTGAGTTCGCAAATTTCAGCGTCGCCATCTTGGATTACGGACTTCGCCACGCTGTTTTATTTAGCATCAGATGAACGGAAGTTACTATATTTGGAATGAGGAGTGACGTAGAGATGCCGCGTACGGCTCCAGTAGCGTCAGCGACCTGTCAATCACATTAAACCCGCCCTAAAGCTTATTCTGCTTTACAGTGTCCTTGACCATAATTTACTAAATGAACATCAGGCTGTATTGAAGAAGACTTGGACCTAGAGATTGAGACATAAACTCATGTTTACAATGTTTACTGAGGGAATACATCAAGAGAGAAGTAGGGTCACTTATATAGACTTCTATACAACCAGAGGAGTCGCCCCCTGGTGGTCAGGAGAGAGAATGCAGCTTTAACACATGAAGCATAGACTTCTATACAACCAGAGGAGTCGCCCCCTGGTGGTCAGGAGAGAGAATGCAGCTTTAACACATGAAGCATAGACTTCTATACAACCAGAGGAGTCGCCCCTAATGGTCAGGAGAGAGAATGCAGCTTTAACACATGAAGCATAGACTTCTATACAACCAGAGGAGTCGCCCCCTGCTGGTCAGGAGAGGGAATGCAGCTTTAACACATGAAGCATAGACTTCTATACAACCAGAGGAGTCGCCCCCTGGTGGTCAGGAGAGAGAATGCAGCTTTAGCACATGAAGCATAGACTTCTATACAACCAGAGGAGTCGCCCCCTGGTGGTCAGGAGAGGGAATGCAGCTTTAACACATGAAGCATAGACTTCTATACAACCAGAGGAGTCGCCCCCTGGTGGTCAGGAGAGGGAATGCAGCTTTAGCACATGAAGCATAGACTTCTATACAACCAGAGGAGTCGCCCCCTGGTGGTCAGGAGAGAGAATGCAGCTTTAACACATGAAGCATAGACTTCTATACAACCAGAGGAGTCGCCCCCTGGTGGTCAGGAGAGAGAATGCAGCTTTAACACATGAAGCATAGACTTCTATACAACCAGAGGAGTCGCCCCCTGGTGGTCAGGAGAGGGAATGCAGCTTTAACACATGAAGTATAGACTTCTATACAACCAGAGGAGTCGCCCCCTGGTGGTCAGGAGAGGGAATGCAGCTTTAACACATGAAGCATAGACTTCTATACAACCAGAGGAGTCGCCCCCTAGTGGTCAGGAGAGGGAATGCAGCTTTAACACATGAAGCATAGACTTCTATACAACCAGAGGGAATGAAAGTTTTAAGACATTTCTGCATCGGCTTCACTTTTCACATTCCAAACTAAAAGACATAAACGGGTGTAGTTGGATATCCACAAATTCCAATGTTGAGTGCTGATTGAAACTGTGTGGATTGTTGCTGCGTGGAGGCCGTCGCACAACGCTTCTTTTAATTCCCCTTTTTTCTTGTTTGCGTCAATTTATTCTCCTCGGTGACTGACAGCTCTCCGAGGCTTCGGTTCTGGTGCCGACCGGAGGAAATCTCAGTGGCTGTAATTTGTTCCTTTTTAGATGTGTTTGTTTTGTCTGTGACAGTTTTGCTGAAATGGAAACTGTCAGCTGGAAGACAGACTTTGAACATGAAGGCTTTCATTTGAACAATGGCAGCGGTTGATGTCTCAACAATGTGTGACTTTGCTAACTTGACTGATATGCTTATTGCTTCTCTGCGTCTCCGTTGTTTCATCCTGCGATCACACATCTTCTTACTGTAACATGAAATGGATTTCATTGATTTTGTATTCTTTTTTTCATAACAATGACATTTCAATTAGTTTGCTAGCACGGCCTGCTTGCCGCATCGGACGTCGCTGCATAGTTTCACAGCTTCCTGCGCACACACACACACACACACACACCGACGCTCGCACATACCCGCCCCTCCCACACCCTCCACCCACACACACATCTCCATCCTGTATTAAAACCAGCTATTTGACACAAGATGGACGTGGTGGACAGGCGGTGCCCAGGGGACACACCCGGGGTTGCATACGAGGCGTCCGTTACAGGGGAGGCCCATTTACATTTCTCCCCGCGCGTTTTCACTGACAGCGACACAATTTCCTGTTCCGTCTGGCGAGCTTTTGACTGCGAGCCAGGACTGAAATGTAATCTTTTGGGGCTCGCGCCGCGCTCGGCCTCCCCAGAGGATTCGCCCCAACAAAACCTTGAACTCTGCTCGGGGAAAATCTTTTTATTCCTGGGTCCTGTTGGTTTTTGTTTTTTTTAACCGTGGAGCGCTCTAAAAACAGACTAATATCCTGGCCATGAGATTACTCCACTACAACATTAGCACGGCGATCACAGGCCACTGGGTCTGACAACATGGCTCCTTTCTGGAGTGTTTCCCTATTTGTATAAGATTTAATATACATCCAGTCATGCATGCACTGGAAGATTGAGGGAGAGCGAGACAGACTAAGATAGATAGAGCGAGAGAAAGAGAGAGAGAGAGAGAAAAGGTATTATGTGTCGAGGAGTCTCCACCATGACCTGGAATGTGGCCGGGGAGCGTTGCGTTTGAGGTCATGTTGATTTCTCGGGAGAAAGGCTCTCTGTAGGTTTATAGTAACAAGGACTCTCTCTCTCTCTCTCTCTCTCTCTCTCGCTCTCTCTCTCTCTCTCTCTCTCTCTCTCTCTGCTGCCACTGTGATTTATGTTTAGACAACAGATCACTGTGCCAGACAGCCTCACACATTATGACACTGTGCACACGTACCGCTGGGCTCGTTTGTGACAGTTGAGTGGCACAATTTAAATATATATGCGCCTTATCTATCCTCCTTTCACATGGAAAATTGTTGTACTTCTGTGAGAAATGTGCAGGTTGTTTAAGGGGAATTATTTTCATATTGTTTGCTTGTTCAGCCAAAAGACAAAAAAAAAGAAAAGTGGAAAAGAAAATCTCTCTTTTTTCCATGTGGAGACTCTGGATGATGTCCGGAGAATGAAGTCTGGGAATTGTCTGAGAGTTGCACGTGTCGCGAATAACAGTGTCTTTTCAGTGTCTGCTGTATTTCTATCTACTACAAACACACAGGCGAGGGGTGGCGTCCGGGTAGAGCGGGCAGGAGGTCGGACATGACGCAGAGCCAGCTCATAATTTGGTCGTAAAAGTCTGACGCTTTTGACGTTCCTCATCAACATCCCAAGTTCCCAAATCTCGTCGTCTCTCCAGTTTGACATTTTTGTCTGCTTTGACCCTTCACCCTTGATGTTTGTATACAGTTTTGCTTTCGTCGCGTCATAGAAACGTGGATAATGAGCGGCTCTATTCCCAAATGGGCTCAATCGGACGTTACCCAGACTTTGTCCTCAGAATCTGGCACATTAAAGTTTGTTTAATGTCCTTTCTTTCTGATTCGGGCATTGCCGTTCTCTCATCGAGCTCCTCCGGGGAATTTCTAGATAAGTTCAAGGGGTTGTGGATCATGTGTGAAAGGGGAACTGTGGCATATGGAGGTGAATGCAAATCCTGTTGTGATGCTCAAAGCATTGAAGATCTTCAAAAAGGAAATCCAGATTTATCTGCAGTCAGACTTCACTGTTGCATTTTGTGCATCCTCGAGGTCTCGTAAGCATGTTGAATGTGTTCCCATCATCATATTCTCAAAAGTCTTAAAATGCTTTATATCTGGGAAATAATACAAGTTTCCCTCATGGGGCGAAGCAGAGTTTATGGACTTATTTCTAAAACCCATGAGTGAACTTGCCAAACATTACACATCAGCTCATCACCAGAATGCTAACGTCATGGTGAGCATGTTAGCATGTGGCATCTTTCTATGTGTTGTTTATCTTTTCATACATTCTCATCATACTGATAAAATGTGACGTGATTGTTTTTGCACGTCTCACCATGTTACTTATACCTCATACCAAATGTCACACAGCTGGGTGAAACACAATGTCAGGGCCACTCAGAAGGGGCTCTATCAAGCCAACATCAGACGGCTATTTTTGCCACGACTGAATCCCCAAAGCCAAATTTCCAGAGTTGAGCAGCAGTAAGCAGCATCGGTTTGACGATGCAAGAAGATGAAGAACATAGAAGAACATACTGAAGGTCCTTGCTCCCATTGTGCTGGTGCCCTAAACATACTCAACGGAGAATAACATTTGCCTTACCTCAGGTACCATTGATGTTTCTGTTAATGATATGTCACTGTAAGAAATTCTATAAATGTTTAAAGTCCACCGCCTCAGTGATCAATACAAGCTGGGGAGGCGCCCGGCCAAGCTGTAAAACAGCGACTGTGACGGCATCGCATATAATCCTCCCGCATCCCCGTAGATGCTTTTACAATAGCGTGACCTTTGCTGGGCCCTGGAAGAGGCACGGCCCCTTCCCTTAACCTAGCTCAGTGCTATAAGGACATATTAAATCTAGATAGGACTGCTGTATTAAGTGGGGAGACTGTCTCATGCTACGTGTAGATAACCTTGTGTTATTAGCTCCCTGATGGCCAATCAATATGCCACTTCCTAGCTGCTGAGGATGAACCAAGTCCCTCACCTAGATAATCATCTCTCACTGTCTGACGCCAAATAATTGGTAGCCTCTCAATCCCAGCTTGCTTGACAGGGAGTGGTTTGCATATTAAAAACAGCGCACTAACAGTCTATCATCCTGAATAAGAGAGAGAATAAACATGCATATCCATAATATTTTGAGATAATTGAGCTGGGATGCATCGCCAAACCCCGAGGAGCAAAAAGAAATCGCTCGACAAAGAGAAGCTTAAAGCGTACTGCTGATCGTGGCTGTAATGCGACGCGTCGCGGGGGGAGGACGTGTTTATGACTGTGTCGGGAAAAGAACTGCGGCAGAGAGTTCGGTCCCTGATGGCCGCCTCTCCGCGGTGGGAGAAATCATCCTCCCGCTGAGCGGCGGGTCCCCGGCGGACAGCATTGACATGGATGATGAGGATGGTGATGATGTTTAAACGGAAAAAAAACCTCCCCGTCCATCTGTCCACATCCGCACTTCTGCTGCCGCAACATCTCCGTTCCCCAAGTTCTCTCTCTTCCTCCTCTCGTAAGCACACATGTACACGGCTGCATGTTTCTTCGCACGATGCCGGATATTAAAACCAGTGAAGTGGTCTGAATGTCATTCGCAGTTTCATAAAACATACGTGGCTTCTTTAAAACCAAAAGAACACCAACTATGTTCAGGCCCTTTACTCGAAAATATCATCCCAAACTAAAAAGTGTGTATCTCTGCAGCCACGAGGGCTGTTTGAATAATGTTGTGTTATAATAAAAGGAACACATGTGAGATGTTGTTCAGATGTGTAAATATCAGTCTACATGTTTCTGGTTAAGAAGAAATGAAGATGACACACAGAAAATAATGAAAACTTTCAGGTCCAACTATAAAAAAAATGACTTTCAGGATGATTATTAGTTTGAAATGATGCAGCTGGGAAGTCCAACTCTAACAAACCATAACACAACATAAACATTATCTCTGCAAAGGTCACTTTGATAAAGTGAAGCAAAACAAAGTTAGAGAAGGTTTAGTAAAAAGGAAATGTAGGCGAGGTCTCCAAAAAGTTTAAGAATCGAGTTAAATGAGGAACTCACCAATGAGGTTTCTATTAAAAAATAGATCCTAGATGGCACCCACTATGAATCTAGGGTTACTTATTCTTCTGTCTCGCTGTCATTTGTTGTCTCTACTGTAGTTAGCGGTTAACATTCGGTGGAGAACCTGCCAAAAATATCTTCAGGCATTACATTTGAATATCACAAAGTAAACAGAGAAGCAAGAAACTTCAACACGAATGTGGAAGTCCAATTGAAGAGTTTTCAAACTATGAACCGCAAAGTAACCCAACAGCGGCGCTGACCTTTCCCGTCTAGACGGGAGCGTCTTCAGGTCGCCGGGTGGCTCTCTGCGGAGTCAAAGTCAGTGGCTGGCAGAGTAAACTTTGGATATAGCTGTCATCGCTCTGCCTCTGCGTCCCATGGTGGTGCTGAGGGCATGTGCGTCTGTGCCAGTCATACAAGGGCAACATCAAGAGGCGGCCCGAGTGTCAGAGTGGCAGAACGGCTGCTCTAATATCCAAACATATGGAGATCACCGCCGGTGGCGGCGGCACCCGAGGACGGATAGGCTGGGATGGCGGATGGCGTGGAAGCTGACGACTGGCCGAGTGGCTGCTCGGGGAAGAGGGAAGGAGGGGGCGGAGCTGCTGCATCCGGGGCGCCGCTGCCGCCGCCGGGCGCCCCGGGGGAAGCGTCAGACTTGGAGGGGGGTGAGGGGTGGACGCTGTCATTGCTGGATCAGTGGAGGAGGCGTGGACCCCGTGGACTCAGGTTCAGCCTGCGCGGCACTCAGGGGACGCTGCAGAGAAGCTGGAGCTGCTGACCTCTGCAATGCAGCGCAGACACACTAACTCACTGTCACACACACACACAAATATATGTGCACAACATCAACCGTACTCCAACTTTTTAATATATTTTTATTTCCACACATCAAATGAAATTATAAGCTATAAAAGTAAGCGGCGTCTCTGTAACGTTGCTATTTGTTTTTCCTCTTTTGTTCATCTCGCCTTCAGTGTCGTGAAGAACACACACACGAATGGTTTGTGTGTAGCTTCTAGTCTTCTCGTCTGAGTGACAGGACTGTGATCGTGACCCCGATGCCAGAGGTTCAGTCATTTACTAAGATGCTCTGATGGATGCATCCGCAGGGTGAGAGTGACTGAGGGTGTCTGATGCTTTACGGCGGTTTTGTGCGGCAGGTTTTATCCGCATGTCTGTGCACGTCCAACATTTTCAAGCTACGCAAGAATATGGAGAACTTCGAGGAGCTTTGAGGGAGTTAGTTTTTGGCGAGGAGAAAGCATAGAAGATCTGTATTACACAGCTTTATTTTAAAAAAAAGTTGATTTTGTTATTTCGATAAAATATATAATCAAAAATGTATTCTTTAGATTGTTTGACAGTTAGCTCTCTTCCCGTGAGGTAAGTGAAATACCCTCAAACCAGAGAATACAAAGTATAAAATAAAACCCCACCATTGTACATCACATGCTATGACGTCATCAGAGGACCGTCCCATGTGTATGACAGGAAACTCCCACACGCGACCCGTTACCTGGTGATGCGGGTCGAGGTGGTGAGGGTTCGGGGTTGTAGGCGGACATTGTTTGGGCCATGCACTCACAGATAGTCAAACATTTCCTCGTCACACCGATGAGTGACTGTGTGCATCCACCACGGCGGCGCTAATGTCTTCCCACAGTTTCACATGACAGATTAGAAATCTTCAGTTCCAGTCATCTAGTTAATATAACATCTGTTCTTCTCCTTCGATCATCAAATGAGGCAAGTTAGTTTGGATGGAAATCACCAGTCAACGCGGCACTAATGTGTAGAAGAAAAAAGAGAAAAAAAGCCATATAAATGTTGTCAATTAGCTCACTTCATATAGCTGTCAGGTTCAATCGTCCTGCGACTGTTGTTTGTGTTGCGTTTTCACACTCATCATCATGAGTTCTGTCACGTTTGATTGTTTCCAGGTAAGAGTAATTACACTGAGCTCGGTGTAATCTTCCATTAAATTAACATCCATATGTTCTGCCTCCCACCAGCTCGAGAAACCACTGCAACTTTGGGAATGAGAGAGATGGAAAAAGCAGAGTTTTCCATACTGTACCATATCTCACTAAGGTCTTCTACACACACCGTTATCAATGTTGTATAATGATGGGTCAATGGGTCAAAGGACTATCAAAGTGGGAACTATTTATAATGACACATTTCCAATCTGTACAAACAACAAAAACATTTCCCAACATCAGAGATCATTTTGATGGGATTTTGATCAAACTGCCGTTGATATTTTGGACCGCACGACCATAAATACGCCCTCGCAGAACACATGGAGCGTGTGTTTGTTGTCCTCGTATCCTCAGCAAACAGGAGGCGAAGACAAAATAAAACATGGCCTCACCCAAACAGCCTCTGTCAGTTTGATTCATCATGAGGGAGAGACTTAAGGCCGGGTGAATATCAGACTGTGGCTGTTCTCTCTCGTTAAAAGCTTCACGACCCTGTGACCTCACGCAGCGTCACTACAGTCACCGACTACACCTGTGCATCACTTTGGATATTATGAATAGCAAAGCCACATAGAAAAAGGTATGAATTAAAACCACTGGAGGTCACAGAGGTTAGCATTTTCAGAGGATGTTACTTCATGTAGCTTTAACTTTTGTCAATCAGGATTGTTCTGAAGATTTGTGTTTAGAGCCACGTGGAGAAAACAGTCTTTTCTTTGACTTATGTTACTATCTTAACCGTGTCTTTATAGATCTCAAAGTAAACTTGAGAAAACATTTTACCGCCATTTTCAATTCAAACATTTAGCATATGTGCTAAACAACAGCTGTTCTGTTTAATAGCACGGTACCTCACGGGGTCCAGAAAGTCCTCGGGGACGACGCGGTGGGAACGGACGGATTCAACTTCAAACTATGCGCTTTAAACAAAGAGCAGGGGCGTGGATGTGTGTGTCTGTGTGGACATGTGTGTGTGTGTGTCTGTGTCCACTTTGTGTGAGGGCAGAGGGACGGGAGGGGCTTATATTGACAGTACACTGACAGGATGTTGATTATCCAGCTCGCGGGAGGCTGAGGCCCGCCTGGACGTCAGGTATGGGAGTCCCAGCACCGAGGAGTGATGAGACAATCAGACAGAGAGGGAGACAGAGAGAGAGAGAGAGAGAGAGAGAGAGAGAGAGAGAGAGAGCATGTGTCGGGGGCAGAGAGCGGTGACAATAAGCTGTCCGTCTCGGCAGACCAACCGTCAGGATCAGATTAGCGTCAGCGCCGCTCCAAAATGTGACACGCTCCAACAAACCGCAGACGCACACAACATGCATGCTCTTCAGCTGCGGCCTCCCCTTCAGCCTCCATCTCTGTGGCGAATGTGTTGTTATGCCGCTCAACACACTGTCACAGCTCGGTTCTCCCCGGAGCGGCTTTTCCGGTTTTGGTTGACTCTCGCGGCTCTCACCGCTGGGCCCCAGCAGCCAGCTGTCTCCAGCGCAGCACCGGCTGAGATAAACCTGCTGTACGCCGTCCAGCTACAAAGGGCAGACGGAGAGAATGAGCGAGGAGCTGGTGAGCACAGCGGAGTGGCCAAAGAGCCGGATATTTCCCTCGGGAGCTGGAGTGAGCATTGTGGCCAGAAACACGACTCCTTTATATCGGCTCTGTGTGTGAACTGGCAGCCGTCTGGGATGATTGGTGGCGTTTTTTCTCTCATAAAGATTTGTGATTGGATCTATCCAAGAATCAGAACGATTGATGTTGTGTCCTATATCTTTTGTCAGTGGGGAGACCGGACTTTGCCTTCCTGCATGTGTGATGCTGGTTAACTGACGCTCGTCTCTCCACGTGAGGGTTAACATACAGCAAGCGCGTCATTCAGGCCAAATGAACCCCGACAGGGTTAGCTAGCGTCACAATAATGAACCGCTCGCTGTACATTATCACGCTTATTGCATGGCTAATTTACTAATTTAATCAATAATCTGCCACTAAACTTTTGTTGTTTCAAAAACTATTTCAAAGCTTGAAAGTTGAGCGGTGTGCAGGAATGATCTGTTCTTAATTTAGTTAGCTTAGAGCTGTGTTTTTACAAGTGTTTTTCATTTGGTGGGGGGGCGTAGCATCATGCAACCTTTTTATTAGCAACTCGTCTCATAAGGACGCTTGTTCGGACTTTTTAACGCGCCAAACTATGACGCCCAGTTTTAAACATTTGTAAAATATGTGCGTTTGCTACATTATCAAAAGTTACGGACAAAAATTAAAATACGTTTGACCTCCATGAATCTTTTTTGTTGTATTTTGCACAGCGAGCACGATTCTCCTCATTACAGCCACTCTTTTGTTAAATGTTTTACTCTTTCATTTTCCTCCATTGGATTAAAAGCCAGCGAAATGAACGCGTTCCATAATTTGTACAATCTTTAATTATGCATTAGGGTGTGGTGTGCACATGAAAAAAGATGCAACTAAAACGCTCATTAAATTTGCATAAGCGACAACATTTAAACAGAGTACAAATACATAGGCGGAGGTCCATTTAGCAGCCCACACATGAAAGGGCAGGAAGGGGTATGAGGAGGCGGCGCCGTGTCTGAGTTCACACAGAAACCCCTAATCTTGCTAAATTGTCCTTCGCCAACTAATTGACTTTTAATTAATCCCCTTGGTATTTGGACCAGCACATCCCTTAGCAATAGGTGCTGTGTGTTGAACACCTGCATTGTGGGATATTTTTCACACAGGCAGCGAAAACCGCTTCACCGCCTTGGAAATATTGTGTTGTAAACAAATATGTGAAAGCTGTGGTTTAGAGAGAGCACCGGCTTCTTGAAATGATGAAAAGTACTCAAGCAAAGAGATGCATATTATATTGCAGATAATTTATGTATTTAAGGAATTTCTTCTAGTCAACCTGTATGATTTTGTCTGATCTCGGTGGCTCCTATAACTCTATGGAAACAGGTAAATATTCACATTGATGGGCTCATTCATATTAAGGCATCAGCGTTTAGTTGAGACTGTTTCATTGTCACTATATTCATGTAACTATATCTGAAGATATGTTCAATGTATGTTGGTAAATACTCATATTTAAAGAATACAGACGACGGACTTGAAGCCTGTGAAAAATCCTGGTGACGAAATGTCATGAGCAGATAATCCATCAAAGCTCCAATAGCGCAATTAGGAAAAGTGGTAAATGTCAGAGGGTGTGTGTGTGTGTGTGTGTGTGTGTGTTGGGAGGGGGGGTTGTGAAAGAGCAAGGGCTTCTTCACTCATACTGGACACCTATTCTGTTGGATACATCAAAAGCATACAACTGAGTGATGTCAAAATGTAGGAGGCAAGCGGAGCCAAGTGGGTGCCGATGGCGGATTTGTCCTTTAGCAACTGCCAAATTGCATTTATCTTGCACCACCAGGACTGAAACCAGCGTGTTGTGCCTTTAAGATGGTGGAACATTGTCTGTTCGGTCCCACGTAGTGTTCCTCTTCAGGTGTTTAGAGGCACTGGAGGAGGAAATGGAAACATCATGCAAAAAGCCGCTGCAGCTCGTTCGTCATCGCGAGCCCTCGTTTCCCTAAAGCTTCTCGGGGCGGACATTATTTTTTTGAGTTTGAGAGGTGTTTCCAAAAAAGCATCGTAACGCTCCTGGAATTGATCATTGAGGACCTGGAGGCGGGCATCGTGAGGCCCTGCAGGACAAACCTCAAACTACACGTTTAATTTACATTTCTTATGGTATTTGTTTATTTTCTTCTTCTTCTGCACTTTCACCATGAACGCAAATACTCCTGTTGTGTAACGCTCGATGTAAAATAACGGATGACAAATAATAGCATGCTTACAAAACAAATATTTCAACAATTGTATCGCACAATTCTATCAAAATCTCTTTGAAAATAAATGGATGATTCAAGCAGTGAAGTTCCAGGTGGATCAATGTTGGGAAGCCCTGGAGATTGTTTTTGTTTTCCATTGGGACCATTTTTAGATAAGCCACCGCCAATGGCGACCCCCATTATCTCCATTCACACCACTTAGATTTTTTAAAATGGCAGCCTGCAAACAGCCCGCTGCGGTCCATTGGTACAATGACGGGGTACTCGTCTGCAGTGGAAAAAACAAATGGAGAAACGAGGCATCAGACACTCGACTGTGCCGTCGCCCGGTGGTGAACAATCACCTTGGCGCCGCATGTCAAAGGCTGAATCCTCCCAGCATGCACTTCTTTGACTCCGTGGCCATTTGGGGACTCTTCAGCGTACCCAATCTGAAAAGTCCCACGCTACATGAGTGGAGCCGGTGGGTGGCGATGGTGTGAGGGGGAGATCACTGCGTGGGAGGCGTAATGAAGGGTGAACAGGGAACGCTGAACGATGAGTGATCAAGGGCACACAGAGAGCGGGAGGGAGCGAGGGAGCGAGGGAGGAAGGATAAGAGCAACAGACAGACAGAGAGATAAAGAGGGGTGATGGACATGTCTCATCCTCTCTCTGACAGCTTCGTCAATAGCCTCAGGAAACACACACGCACACACACGTATACACCTATGCACGAACACACACTTCGCTCTTCTGTGTGTGATTGACAGCTAGCAGGTGCTGAGTGAATGAAGTTGTCAGGCTGGCTGCTGATCAGCTGTGCGTCGCCGTAACAACAGCTGAAGGCTCGGCTTGACGCGTCGCTGCACCTCAAGGTGATCTCTTGTTTTGCCATAAAGCGAGTGCATGTGTGTGTGTGTGTGTGTGTGTGTGTGTGTGTGTGTGTGAGAGAGACATCTAGATTAAATAACACATTAAAACGTGGTGTGTTACATTTCTCGTAGATTATTATGAATATCAACAGTGTGTTTAATGGTTTTCAAAGTACAAATAGAAAATGTTCAACCTCATTTGGAGGGTGGTTGGAAACACGGGGTCCTCGCTGTAAAAGAGGGATCAAAAGTTGCTGTAAATGTTCTCATCGTGGCCTCTATTATCTCTCTGTTGGTCCAGAAGTAGAAGAGCAAAGAGGGGGATGAAAAGAGACAGAACATGGAAGAAAAGAAAGACAATACACGTGAAAATAAGCCGGATTTAAGCGTCCAACCCAGTCAAAGTGAAATATATCAAACCCACAGAAGAGGCAGTGCAATGCTCCCAGAAACAACAAATCAAAGCAATGGGCCTTCTTACCTCGGAGGGCGTTTTGCCGCGTCACAGCGGGACGAGCGCAGGTGTAAATAATAACGTGAGTGATGGCTGGATTTCATTGGCTTCAGTTTCAGGGTCCTGGGATTGTGTGAGCTGGTTCCTTTGAGCAAGGCACCTCCAACCTGCACAGTGTGGTGTCACCAAGAGATCTGCTAGTATACAATATACTAATTGGGTCTAAGGCAGGGGGGTTAAAACAATGTACTTATACATAACACCTGTCCTGTGATGTCAAAATGTCAAATCTGGTCATGTGGAAACCTCAAAAGTCACCGAGGATTTCTCCAAATTCTCAGCTTTTTTTCTTCTCGTCTCTTTTTGTTTGTAATAAATCATGAATGTGAGGCTCAGAAGTAGACACACGGTCACTGTGACACCCGGTTTGTGGACTTGAGATCAACATTTTGATTTGACACACGTGTGTAACGATGAACCTGCAACTTGAACTGAAAACATATTGTGAAAAGTTTGAAGTTCTAATTCGAAAACGCGGCCATGAGACCTTCATCTACTAAATGAACATCACGCTGTATTGAAGAAGACTTGACACTAGAGATTGAGATTTAGTCATTTTCTCATATACTTCGATACGATCACGCCTCTTTTTTCTTCTTCTTTTCCATCAGCCACAGGAGTCGCCCTCTAGTGGCCGTTTGACAGGATGCCAGTTTGATCTTCTTCCGCATCGGCTCCACTTCACCGGCTGTGCGGTTGCTTCCTCTGTTCGGCTTCTGCTTTCTCTTCGCTCCTTCTGGAATCGAACATGTGACTGCTGTCAGCCGTGAAGCAACCTCCTTGACCTCCTTGATGACTTTCTTTTATATCTGCTTTCTTTCTCATTTCAATCACCCTCCTCTAATTCTCTTGTCTTTCTTTCGTTTCCTTGCTTCTTTTAGATTCTCTTCCCCTTCTTTCCCGACTCCCCTCTTCCCTTTTGTTGATCCGACACTCGTATCATCCTTCTTTCAAGTCATCCACTTTTACTCCCCTGCTCATGCCAAACAGCTCCTTCCTCCCATTATCCCCTCCCTCCTCTGCATCTTTCCACTGTCTTTGCCCACCGCTTTGTTCCTTCCTCTCTTTCTCTCCACACCTCTCAGCCCCCCCCCCCCCCCTCTCCTCGCCTCTAAGTGGGCTTTGAAGAGTTAATGTTGAGACGTGATATCCCACTCTGTGCTGCCTCCAGATATCTATTAAAGAGGCACAGCTCTCTATCACAGCTTAGACACCAGATGTTGCTCGCATCTCCACTCATTGCAGATGTAATGGGCCTGAATGCTGCAGTTTGCGACTTCACTGGCATCCATCCTGTGCGATGCAGCACCAGAGGAAAAACAAGTGAGAGACGCAGAGCGAGAGAGAGAGAGAGAGGGAGAGAGAGAGCTAGAGAGAGATGTGTAATTATCCTCCATTACCACCGACTCTTTTATTTCCCCCAGCAGCAGAGGAGAATTACGTGTTGAAATGACAGCTATCAAAGTAAAGATGGGCGTTCTGATTCAGAGACTGAGTGAAGATTCTCTGGAGTGTCACTGTTTGCCAGTGTGTGTGTGTGTGTGTGTGTGTGTGTGTGTGTGTGTGTGTGTGTGTGTGTGTGTGTGTGTGTGTACAGACCAGGGCGTATATTTTAGGTGTTGGTAAGAGCTTATGATGGCATATATTGACAATTTTACATGGAAACTGAAGATAAATGTAAGAAAGGACTGACCTTTATCGCTTAGAAGGGTGGAGGATTCTCTAAAGCATTTAGCTGATGTCAAATATTAGTTGACATCAGTTATATGTGATCAAAATCTCAGATTCAAATAAAGAAATGTGAAAAAATATAACATTTTCAATCTTTAATCTATATCAAAACTAATTCAGAAGTGCACGCCAACAGCATGAAGCGTATGGAAGAAGCGGACGTCGGTGACGTCGCTCATTAGCTCGTGGACGTCGTTTTTTTTGGGAGCCAGAAAGAGATTTGGCCTGCAGGGCGCA
This sequence comes from Clinocottus analis, assembly GCF_023055335.1. Taxonomy (NCBI): domain Eukaryota; kingdom Metazoa; phylum Chordata; class Actinopteri; order Perciformes; family Cottidae; genus Clinocottus; species Clinocottus analis. The sequence continues at coordinate 844,038 of NW_027175820.1, forward strand.
GCTCTGCAGGAGTGAAGCCCGTTCAGCAAAGCAAACACAGAGTCACCGGTTCCGTCGGTGGATAATTTGCGTATTTGCGTGATCTCTGTTAGCCGCGCTATCGGTTGGAACGGACATTTTTGCGGGGTAAAAAACATGCTAACAACAAACACCAAAAATGAACAGCCGAGAGCGTCTTTATTTCAGTCCAATCGGACGGCGAACAGGACATTTCTTCGTCCGCATCACATCACGATGAGGTACAAACCTTGTCTCAACCGGTTCTGTACACAGAGCCGAGTGTTCGTCAGAGAGCCGTACTCGCTAACAAACACTAGCCGCTTCCATACCCCGAAGGTATTAGCTATCTGTTTGTTATGCACAACCTTAGCCGCGGCAGATGACAAATAAATCTCCTCATCTGCGTCGCTGTTATCCCGCTTCACATTTGATCTTGGAGGATGTGGTCGCAGACAATCAAAATCATAATTATGGATACGGTGCAGCTGGGGGGGGCACGTTTTAAAAAATGGCTCCGAGGTGACCAGCGTTCATCTATTTATTTTTATAGGGGTCTCGGCGCGAGCAACAAACTTGATTTATCTCCCTGTGCTTTTAAGGGTGCAAGACCCAGACATTCAGAAATGAAGTGGAACGCTGCTAAGAATTTCAAATGCACTTTTAATACATCCCCCTCATATTGACGTTTAGGTGAGGATCCGTCTTTTTTATTTCTGTCATTTCTAGCGCTGCAGCCATTGGTATATTTGTGAGTGTGTGTGTGTGTGTGTGTGTGTGTTTGGTGTGTGTGTGTGTGTATGTGGCAACATTTATTTCCCCTCATCGTCTGTTGAGAGCGGTAGGTGCGGGGAGGGTGGAAGTGTAATGGTAATCATTTTTTTGTGACTGCGCCCAGGGTCTGAAGTGGCTGTTGCAGAGGACTTTTAGATTGATCTTGCAACATGCGCGCACACACACACACACACACACACACACACACACACACACACACACACAAGCCCTGAAGAAGATATGCTATGTGGATCGCATCCATCCCCCTCTGCTTGCCCTCCCTCCACGCTGCCATTTGATTAATGATCCAAATATGTGAATAAAAAAATCTAAACAACTCGTCAAACCTAAGGGGTTCCAGAGATGAAACAGCTTAAGGATGAAACTACCGACTAACGAGGGGAACATTTCACATTTATTCCTATTTTTACTTGAAAAAAATATATACAAAAATTAGCAAACATCACTCTTTTGGTCTTATCTGTAATTTCCATCTGTGATTAACTTATCTATTTTTCTAGGCGGCGATTTCTGCAGAAAATAAAGTTGGCACTTGACAACAGATGATATGAGTAAACACTTTTACATTTGGAGTTTTGCTCAATTAAAGTACACTATGGCATTATGCCTCACATTGTGCTGTATGTGTGTGTGTTTGCAGTGTGTGTGTGTGTGTGTGTGTGTGTGTGTGTGTTTGTGTCTGGCACCCTGGCGAGCATGTTTGTTGCTTGAATTTGCAGCGGCGGCACAACCAGCCCCCTTCTGACACACTGGACCCGCTAATTGACATTTTCATTAACGGCAAATTTATGTTCCGATTTTCGCAATAATGACCATTTCCCAAGCAGCGCTACGAGCTAATGGACACGGACCAAAAGCGCAAACTTGCTTTAATTATGATGGGGGGGTGGGGGGGGCGTAGGCCATGTATACTTACGCTCGGCGGTGTTGGAGAGAAGGAGGCGGAGCCGGGATGATGGCCGGAGGTGACGTGTGATTGAGGTACACGAGTCACCTCCCGATTAACACGACGGATGAGCAGCGAGATTCAGACGGCATGACGCTGAGCGAACTCCAGCGTTGAAGAACGCGCTGAACAGTGTCAAGAAAAAGAAAACCTCCGTCTTACTCCCTCATCTCGTTGTGTGTTGCGACAAGAACAGGAAGTGGCCATCTGGAGCAGCGGGGGGGTTTCCCCCGGTGGGCCGGTCCACCAGCGGGCGGTAAGTCCTGCACAACGGACACAAACTGAATTGTTCTTCTTTTTTTTTATTGGGTGGCACACTGGCTTGAACACAGGTGGGGTCATGAGCTCAAGACATCTCATGAATCACCTTCATCGAGACCTTTCAAAATAAAATAAAATGTTTTCATATGCAGCGTTTCTTATCGAAAAACATGTTGGCATGACATGTTGTTCAGTGAGCTTGGCCAGATTGTGAGATCTGAAACCGTAGTATGAAACCAGTAGTTTGTCTATTTCGTAGCAGTATTTTATATTATAAGTATTTCAGTATGCAAACACCTGACGCTGGCATGCATATCCCATGGTGCATTGCGATAACCACAGCGTTCATTACAGACCATGGCGGACGGCCATTAGTTATTGCTATTGCAAGGAGTGTTTTCTTTCTCATCTTTTGTTCTCTTTTTATCACAAAATGATGAACTAGCATTCTTCTTCTTCTTCTTCTTCTTCTTCTTCTTCTTCTTCTTCTTCTTCTTCTTCTTCTTCTTCTTCTTCCTCCTCCTCTATGGCTCATTGCTCACCAGCACAGCAGAGTGAAACGATCTGTGAAAGTGGGCATCGCATAGGTTGGCACAAACACTACAGGGAACATGCTGCACCGGTGCTGCCTTCAGGTGCTGCCGGGAAAAAAAAAATCAAGAATTCATCACACCGTCACGTTTTGCAGAAATCTGACATTTATTGACAGGGAACATGGAAACATGAGGCCGTCCTTCCGAGACAAACAACGTCATCGGTCATTTCAGCATTTACTCAATTAATGTGTTTGTTCACGGGACAAAACCCTGAATTATGACTCTTTTCCATTGGAGGCAAACCATAAACCATGACTCATAAAGGGAGCTGGAGAGGTCCGGTGTCTGTGATCCTCTGTCCGGCATCCAAGAGGAACCTCACCATGTTCCCACAACCTTGGTCGACAAATCCTAATTTGCTAAATATCTTTAGCAAAGCCTGCTTTGAAGAAAACAAGAACCTGTTTACTCCACCTGAATGTACGCCGTTTCACTGATGAGAGGAAATGGAAAGAATTAATAGCTTATTCACTCTGCCCAAATGCATTTAGTTGGTCTCATTTGGAAAGTACGCAACATGTGTGTATGGTGTCAATAACACATAAAACATAAAGTATTCGCAACAAAGGTATTTCTCTTCGAAATGGCCCGTTCACCGGTCCGAGTTGATGTAAAGTGATGCAGGAATGGCAGCACAAATGGTCAGGAACCTTCATTTACACATAAAGTTCGCTCCCCTCACGATTTATAGATGAGGCCTAATGTTAATTGGGTCGCGATGGGTTTTTTTTTATTTTTTTAAAAGTGTCCTCTGCCCAAGACGGCTCTTTGTCATGTTTTATCTACCGCGGGGGCATAAAAGCCGACGCTCTTGCTGTATTTCCGCTGTGTTGCTTGAAGTGTGGAAGGCTGCTGCGAGGATCTCACTGACGAGTCGTGAACACAGCCATGAGATGTCGTGTGAGTTTGACTGCGTCCACGTCCATGTGTCAAAACTAAGTTTTCAGGTCATTTTTGCAAAAAAGTTCTCAACTGACCGCCAAACTGTCGACTGAAACTTCCATCAAATCTCTTTTTTATGCGTCTGTGATGGTGCTGACGCACAATTTCCCCATTAATATTTCCCCAGAGTTTTGGTTCATTACCGGACAACAAATACAGTCATTTACTGATTCCCACTGAAGTTTTCTAGCTGTCAATCACAGCCTGTCTTTCACTGTGATCGCTCATTGTATTCATGTGGATGTTGTAAGACTACAATGCAATTCTATAATAATTGAGCATAACATATAACACATAATAAGTGCTGTAGGACTGAATGTAATATGTTTGACGCCTGGAGTCTGCATCACATTTACATTTGTAATCTTTTTAAGCGGAGGCTGTGTATTGCAGTGAATTGGACATTTCTACACGAAACGAGACACATTTTTATCTATTTTACACTGAAAGAAAATGCTTAAATTGTGGTGTTTAGATTTTCATCATTATACGTGTAATATGTGAGGCTTTTCAGTGCTTCGCGGGGGCTCGGCCTCGATCTGTGAGGATCTCACTGATGGGTCATTAGTCGAACAACGGGATATCTTGTTAGTTTGAAGGGTCGGCCGCGACCGCGTCTACGACCAGCTAAACCAGGTAAATGCCTCAAAATAAGGATTTAAGGTAATTTTTGCAAAAAATAAAAAAAACAGCACACCTCTGACTGAGACCATCATCAAATCTCTATTTTATGATGCTGAAATCCTGGCGCTGTATTCCCATGAATACAATATGTTTTCATATTTCCCTAAGGTTTCTTCCCATCAGATTATGGGACACCAAATGGAGCCATTAAGGACATTAAAACCGGCCGTCCTGATTGTTCCTGAGCGCCAAACTAAGCGCTCAATCACCGATACAGAACACACCTCGGCTCCGTAAAACACAGAAACACGCCGTCCATCAGATCGACAGGGTTGTCAGTAAAAATGAAGGTTGTCGGTAAAAATGAACCAGCTTTACTTTTTACATGTTGCCCGGACATTTTAACAGCTTGTGGATTTTATTTCCCGGTAAACTGGGGATTGTTTCACGGCGGCCATTAAAGTCTGAGGGAAGGAGAGGAGGACAGCTCTCCCTTTCCTCCCCCTTTCCTCGCCCTCCTAGGAAGTACAGAGAGTTCCTCTCGGTCGGTTCATGCAGAAGCACGTACACATGGATGTGTTGTTTGTCTCTCAGCTGGCTCGTCCATTGCTCTACTTGTGTGTGTGTGTGATGCGGTCACACAGCTGGAACAGTATTTGTCAGAAAGGTAGTTTTTTGGGGGGTTTGAAGTACATATTAGCAGCATTAGCACCAATGTCCAGCATTCATACACCTCTTTGGAACTTTTTGGAAGTCAAAATAAAACAAACATGTCCTGGGAAGTACATAATATTTATGTCAGATTATATATTTTTGAATTTGAAAATGGATTCTCATTCTGGTTTATTAAAACTTGGGTACTGGATTATTAAAAAACAAAATGAGATGGGTTTGTTTGAGGCTCCTCCCAAAGTTCCCATACTTGATGGGGATTGAAAGGTCTGAAAGCTACGAGGTGAACATTTGAGCTCGCATGAAACGTTCATAAAACTGGCGTATGATTTCCATCATGTTCAATATTTGTGAACACGGCGACGTCACTGAAAAACATGCGTGATTAGACAGTCGATACACCTGTATGGAAGAGAAAAACAAGGTGGACAGTAAAATAATGACTTCAGCTGTCTAATGTAATGATGTATCATAGTTTTCCAGACATCCAGAATGTCCTCATGGATTATGATACACGTTTCAGAAGCCGCATACGTTTGAGCTGTGCCTAGAAAAAAAACCCTCTCTTGTTCTCAGACACTCAGGTTACCTTACGTTGACCTCTCCTGACCCCCGATTGGTTGGACAGGAAATGACATGGGAAGCCGTTCAAAGCGGCGAGGCATGAGGTGATGGCCGGGCTCTTTGTCTTTGAATATGAGTGATCTGCTGTCTAATGCTCGCTGATGGAGACACATGACCACGTCCACAGCTCCGGGCCATGTGTCATACACTCTGTAATGGAACACTGGCGAGAGAAAAGAAAAAGCAACGCTTTTTTTGTGTCGAACGATTCATGTTTGTCTTGACAACGTGAATAGATGCACGTGTGCGACTTTGAGTGAGTTCATGCGTGTTCTAGTTACAGTGTGTGATGGTGTTTGTCTCTTTAAACTCATGTAGACTGGCATACACTTCCTGTCTTATGAGTGCAGTTCATGCACGCTCGCATGCATGTGTGTGTGTGTGTGTGTGTGTGTGTGTGTGTGTGTGTGTGTGTGTGTGTGTGTGTGTAGTGCACAGTGATCCACTCAGAGATGGAAACAAAAAAAGGGTCAGACATATTGCGTCTGTGTATCACCATATCAGAATGAGTGTGAACACTGTTTGTGTGACGCCATCAAATATATAATTGTGTAAAAAATGTGCAACACACAATCATTTGTGTGTATTCAAACCAAACAAACCAGTCACTGACATTAGCTGCCTTGTGCTATGCCAATCAAATCCCTGATTACTAGGTTTTTAGCATTTGTGAAATAAGTCAAATCTCCAGGAACACGGTTAACCAAACGGTAGCTAACGGTAGCTAACGGTAGCTAACGGTAGCATCTTCTTTTTACTCTGTGATTGCGAAAAAATATGTACTCTATCTTTCATTCCAGCCACACTTTATGAAGAAGAAGAAGAGATTTACTGTTACAGACATCAAGCTAGGCTACCATGCTAGGCTTTACGTTGAATACCGCTGGTGACCCTCCTGCAGCTACTTGAGAACATACGTTAACGTCTTGGTACTTTCCGTCTGCTGGTGGGTGAAAGTAACTTACAAAACATATTCGTGGTAAATATGCAATGAAGCAAATTGAAATCTGTGTATTCCGTATTCGTATGCCATTTACAGAGAACAAAACCTCGTGTTAAGCTAACGGGGCGATTCGATTGCCGCCACTGAAATGCCCCGTGGGAGTTGTAGTAAAGTCTCTCCTTACACTTTCACTCTATCTGTCGTTTGCTCCGCCACTTCGGACTGAAACGTCTCAGCAGCTGTCGTTTGGAGTGACCCGGACCTTTGAGCAGACGTTGATGTTGTCACCTGTCTGAACCATCATGGCGTTTCAGAAAGAAATATCTTAACAATCGTTGGATTGATTGCTGTTAAACATCTCAAGGCATGGTAATAGATGTTCAGCCATGTTGTCTTTGCCCTTGTGTTGGGGTTGTTCCTCTGCATGTCGGGCACATCCGAGGAGTCCCCGAGTTGTTTCCAATTGTCTCGGCTCTAATGGGAAGATATTGGAAATTAGTCTGATTCCAGAGACAAGGACAAAAAAATTGTTCCTCTCTTTATTGCTGTCATGTGGAGGCATCAGCCAGCCTGACACATTCATCTCACTTTATGAGAATGAGCTGGTTTCATGCCACGCACCTTATTCATGTAGCCACAATTATCCATAAATTAATAAAACCTGACTGGTTATTACTTGGAGAAAGAAGGAGAGAGAGAAAGAGGGGGTGGAGGAGATAGATGCAGAGAGAGGGAATATGAAGGGCTGTACAGTGAACAATCTCCGGATAATTAACAGGAAGATAAACAAAACATAAATTTAGATATTGCATTTATTTGGACTACCACTCAAATATGCGTGAACCACGTTATTTTAATTAAAAGATAAATCTATGTGACATGCTGCTTCCCAGTTAATTATTCAGTGCTGTACAATAAAAACAAAACCCATTAAATATGCCACGCACTCTATTTCTCCATTAACAGTAAAAAGCGCTCATCCTGGGGACAACATTTCAAATTCAGCTGCTGGTTTGCCTTTTCCCCCTTTTCTCGTCCTTTCATTGCTGATATTTTTTATTTTTTTTCCATGTTCCCTCGCTTTGCATTTACATTGCTCCTCAGACCTTACACTTGCAAAAAAACATTTGACGTTAGCATTCACTGCTTTTGAAATGTATTTAAGGTATCCATCACAAGTGGAACTCGTACAGCAGCGCTGCACAACACGCTTTACTTTCTTCCTTTTTTTTTTACACATTTACCAGAGTGAAAATGAATTCTAAAATCCTCCTTGAGATTGTCAGGACGCTGGTTTGATCCCTAAATTCGGTGCGTGCGTTCATGCTCCCCCTCGGGTGCGTCGTCATAACTTTCCTGATGCTCGTTAAGCGCCATCATCAGGTCAGAATTATAATTGGTCCAATCCTGGATAACGACCAAATGCTCCCATCGGCCGCAGCGTTTTCGGGCTCCTTTACAAATGTGACTGAGACGATGAAACAAGACGGTGAACTCGGTAAACATTACCCCGCTTCACATCGGCACGTTAGCGTCGATATTGTGAGCATGTCCACACACCAACATGGAAGTCAACGCACCGCCGCGCTCGTGTATCGCCTCACAGAGAAGCAGGCGGGGCTGATTTGTTGAGCTGTCTTCTCAGCACCACCATTTATTTCTAGTACTCTTGAATTTAGATGTAAGGGTCTGACTGGCTGAGCAAGTAAGACCCTTTATTTACAAGCTAACGCCATTAGAATTATTTTTTCCTTGTGTCCTTTTTCTTTGCATTTTGTAACGGGCAACAGAAGACACAAGGTATCCTCTGATTTGAGTGAAACATGTACGTACCTCGCTGTCGGCTCTCTCTCCATCAGAATAGTTTGTCTTCCTCGGTGGAGTCATTTGATCGAAGTGGCGTGAAAGGAACCAGACGTGAAATACACAGTGTTTCCCAGAGGTAGAGGAATTTATTGCAGGAAAGAAAAAAAACAACACAGATAACTCTTACCGCTTTAAAAAACACATCAGAACGTCTAGACCGCAGGAAGAGTAAACATGTTTGATGCACCTCTTTAGTGGAAGATGTTGTCTTCTGTCAGACAGACGTGGAGTCATAAATAATGAGCCAGGATATTTCTCTTTTAAATATAAAGTTATCCACTGTTAAGATAAGCTAACAGTTTGCAACTAAACCCCTGTCCCCCCCCCTCGGCTCTAGAAATCGTGTTCCTTTAGGAATGTGGACAGTATTTGGACTACAGGACTGAACACTACACAATCTATTGCAGGCTGAAATAAATGGGCATGGTTTCAGTTTTTTGTTGTTCTTTTTTTTCTTTCTTTCTTCTCCTTGCACCAGTGATTATAATTGAGCAAACTGCATGTGCTACTTCAATAGGAAGCTTGACGGAGATCAAACAGCACGGGGACAATGGAATGGATTATTTGGGGATTACAGAAAGGAGGGGGTGGGGTGAGGAGGGAGGGGGGGCGCATCACACTCAGGGATGGACAAAGAGTACAAGTCACAGAGGAATCACAACAAATGGCGCTCTCCAGTGTCGAAACAAAAAGTGGTTGCCTCATCTGAGCCACATGACGAAACCGTGCTGATCCGCATGCTGCAAGCCAGGGCGCCCAAAGAAAAGATAATGGAATGTGTACTTTAAAAAATAAAAAACTTTTTGACTTTTAACGCCAATTAATATGTGGAAATGTTCGGCACACGCGCGCATGGACGCACACACACACACATCCAGAAAACAAGCTATACAGCACCGAGAGCACAGTCGTGCGTTCAAATCTACACACTCTGCTATAAGTGAAGTAGACTGTCCTGCGGAAAGTTAAATATGTCTCTTATGTACTTTAAATAATGCATCTTTCTGTCTTTCTGTGTGGACAAAAAGTTCAAATTGTAGCAACACAATCAAAACCACAATTACAGCAGAATATTCAACTTACTATAATGCTCCCTTTTCCTTCTCTTTCTTTCTCCTCCCCTATTTTTCTACACTTCCTCTCTCCTTCTTTCCCTTTGCTGCCCCTCCATCTCTCCATATGTGCAGGAGGATTGTATTTCCCGCCCGGTTCTTGTGGTTGTTGTCGTGTGCGAGTGCATTGTGTGGGTCTGTAAACTCCTTTCGGCAGAGCCGTGGCCCCCCGAGGGTTTTAAGAGTTTTAGCCGTCCCCGCCGCTGCCTGTGTGTTTGTGCGGGAAGATATCGACTTTCTGCAAGTCCGGATCATTTCTCTTTATCAGAAAAAACATTAACACACACACACACACGCGCCTCCCTGCACCCAACCCCCCCCCCCCCCCCCCCCCCCCCGACCACCAATACCGACACAACACAAAGCGCCACATACGTTTTATTTCCCCGAGCCCGGTAGCTCGCCATGAGCCGCCGGCACAACGAAGTACAACCACCGACACTTTCATACGTTTGTCTTTCTGCCTTAAAGCTATAAGAGCTTGATTTTATGAGATCAAAGCGTTCTCATTGCCCCCCCGCCCCTCCTCCTCCGAGGAGTAATTCACATATGCATAAAGAATAAAACACTACTTACACACAGAAAGAGAACGTCTCCTTTTGAAGGAAAAACAAAGTGTTTTCTTTAATGTCGTCTAATTAGAGACATAAAGCAGGTGAGTGATTATGACATTTTTTCCTCATGGCTCTCCCTGTGGAGCAACTTTAAAAGTGTTGATCAGAGGAGGAGGTTAATCCTGCTTCTGAGTCTGTAAAACTCATCATGTGAGGACGACCTGAAGGGGTGATGTCGCACACCTTTTGTGTACGTACAGAACGTCTCATCTCATTGGAATAACCCCCCACACGGCGGGACCGGGGCGCTCGCCAGAGCACCGAACCGTCATCTGTCTCCACAAAGCGGCCCGAGCTGAAACCCACGTGGGAGGTGACCTCCGCACATCGGGTTTGCCAAAAAACCAGAGCGGAGTAATAATGGATGCTTTAAACATGTCGCTGATTGATTGGCGTTTTGTATTTTTTTTTTCCGGGTCATTCCGACAGAATGGAGAGAGTGTGAGCGGAGGAGAGGATGGAGGAGGGAAGGAGGGAAGGAGGTGACTCGAGGGGCTCCGGCCAGCTGATGGGACTCAACTTGACCCCCCCAGGCACATAGCGTCCAGAGTCCGGTTACCACTGTAAGACTCTGAGTGTGTGTGTGTGTGTGTGTGTGTGTGTGTGTGTGTTGTTGTCGAATTGATTTCCTCTGCGATGACAGCTCCAGTCAGGCTGGCACCAATGCATCCCTCCTCCTCCCTTTACCCTCTATCCCTGACACACACACACACACACTCACACGCCACCATGGCCACCGCTGACCCCACAACACACACACACACACACACACACACAGTGCTCATCACTCACATTGGGAAAATGGCAGCCACTGGTGTTATGTTCTGGGTGGCTGTGGCGGTGTGCATTCAGGATCCCTCCTCTTCCTCCACAGCCACCTCCTCCCTCCAGTAACTGTTCCGCTCAATCGTTTACACGGATCATTTTCCGGGTAAAAGCATTATTTTTGGAGAAAAGTCGCCCTAATGATTTTCAGCTGGCTTCCCTCTCAGTCCGCAGCCGGCTCCCATCGTGATTGGTCTGAAAACTACAATCACATTAACATGTTTTATAACTCTTTGCTGAATCACCTCATCACAAATACATCGATTATAATTGTTCACAGACTTCCAATAACACACATAGTTTAGTGATTGTGCGTCTCATTGTCTTTTTGAAGTGAGTCTCTTCTATGGCGTGCGTCAGGGCGTGTTCGCCCGGTCAAACGTGTGTCTCACATTATCCAACACACACCTCTCCGTCCTGGCTGCTCACAACCGGCGGCTTCACTCTCGGTGACGAGGCTCCGCCTCCCCCGCCAACCACCCTGCCTTGCTCCCGTCTGTCGTCGGTTGATCGGGACAAATCCCGCCGCCGGCGGCGTCGGGGCTCTCCTCGGGGGCGTCGCACTCGGGACGGGAGCGCTTGAAGCGCCGGTCGGGGTACAGGCTGTTGTCGAAGGGCATGCGGTGCACGCACAGCACGTGCGTCTTCAGGTTGCCCTTCTGGGAGGCGCTGTAGGGGCAGTAGCTGCACTGGAAATGCTTCCGGCCTGGAGAGAGAGAGAGAGGGAACGTTGAGAGAGAACATTGTGGCCATCAACGTCAGCCGGGGGTCCTCGGGGTTCCCCAATCTAACTCTGATCTAATTTGCTAGACATCTGCCCCCGTTAGAGGATGTATACGAGTGATTTCTCCAACCAGAGGCCCCTCTCTCACCGCAGGAAGCGTGTTCGGTGTGGGCATGATGAAGACACGCTCCCTCACCGCGGCCACTAGGTCAATGCTTTGGGGAGGTGATGAGTTTACAGGTTTAATGTGTGAGAAGCACAGATCCAAACAGGGGACCCTCACACGGTCACATGACAGCAAAGTGAACGGCTCTGAGGGACCTGATGATTCATTCACTATCAGGACTTACAGTAACAGCTGCTACATGTCTGTACGAGTCGACCTGATTGCTGATTCATATTTCTAGACCTTCTTGTCGGTATCCTTGACGCCTAACACGTGCGTGAAATGCATTTCCCTCTTCTTTCTATTTTTGAAGCTCCTCATTTGTTCACTTCCAGGATTTCTAGCCGCCTGCATTTTGTTGGTTGATAAAGAGAGACCTTTTAGTTTTTATAGGATGATGCTATTTAGTGAGGAAGACTTTCCTGGACTGATGACATCCTTCCTCGCGGCACTAGAAGCGCTTCCTGTTGTCCGTGCTGCTGCTGCTCATATAGCATTTTAAAAAAGCCCCACATCCAATCCACCTGTAGGCAGTCCAGTCATAAACGGGGGAAGTTATCACGTACTCCCGTATCGATGCCTTGGCGTTTCCTTGCAAAAGGAGGTGGGGTGACGAGCTCAAGGCGTATAAAGAAGTAAACATCAATGTATGTATTCACATAATCGTCCATTCCACGTGAGCTGGCTGTCGGAAGTACAGACGGATGACCGCTCACGCTCACACTTCCGTCTGCTAACTTATTGAACCTGAAGGGGTTTTTTTTTTAGGGACGTGGAGGAAGAAAGCCCAGAAAGAAAAAAAAAACATGAAAATTTAAGGCAAAAAAACGCCAGCAGACAAACAAATCCTCTGACTGTGAAGGCGCCTGCCAGACCTCCCCGCTGCCTCCTCCATCATGTCATCAGCGTATTACATGACTGATTATTCAATAACGAGCCTCATGTACTGGCCTGTAACCCCCCCCCTCCCCCACCTCGACTTCAGCCGCCACTCCTCGGGCCTCCGGGCCGCCGCCGGCCTCGTGGAGGTGTGTTCAACAACGTGACAGATCGGACCGAGGGAACCGGGGAGGAGAGGGTAAAGTTGAGGACAGAGCGGAGAGAGAGGAGAAGTGATTTTCTCATCTGCGCCCCTCCGAGCGGCACTAGTCTGCCGAGCTCCTTATTGAAACAAATACATCCTGTGGAAACATTACCCGGCGCTTAATGCCGCAGCCTCGTCTGAGCTCAACTTCTGCAGCTCCCCGACGTCGATATGCATCTTCTGAAGAGCACGCATACATCTGGTCCCCCTGAACACAATAGCAGAGTGGAACGAGGCAAGGTATTTTTCTCTATCTCCCCTCCCTCCCTCCCTCCCTCCCTCCCTCCCTCTTGCCATAGCACCAGCACAGAATGTTCTCCCTAGATTGAATCTGATCATCACTGCAGCAAACACAATGGCCCTTAATAGCAGCAGCCGTTTGTTTGAGGGATGCCGATTACACCGCCATCATAACCCACTTCACTTAGCTCACTCACTCACAGACAGACAGAGAGGACAAAACAAAGTGGAGAGGGAGGGAGGGAGGAAGGAAGAGGGAAGGGCGGGAGAAGGGAGAGAGAGAGAGTTTGAGCCCTCTCTGGTACTTTAGGTTATTAATAACAGTACATTTGCCTGACCCTTGTTTTCTTTTCCCGTTTTCCTTTTGCCCGTATCTCTTTATCCAATTGGAGTTGCTCTAAATCAAATTAACATACGGGGTTTAAAAGGAGGCGAGGAGATAGGTGCAGGGAATATCAATAGGTAAGAGGCCGGGAATTAAAGGGGAAACAATCTATTTGAAGCACTCACTGGGGTTCGCGGGAGTCTTCATATCGCACAAAGACGGACACGTGAGCGCTTAAAGTGTACGCGCGGACCGGCTTGATGCGAGCTACTTTGTGTTTGGCAATCTGACACAGGATTTGGAGCCTCTCCGGCTTTCTGATATTACATTGTTTGCTCGGGAGCCGCACAAAGGGGATTGCCACAAGTTTGGAGGCTTTGGATGTTCCAGTTGTCTGAATTTCCAGATAAGCCAGTCGGCGGCACACAATGAAGGGTCCCCTTTTATTCCTGTGCAGTTTAATTTCACACTCTCTTACATTACGTTAAGTCCAAGAGGCAGAATATCTCATCCCATTTTATTCTTAGGGAGAGCGAGTTATGCCCCCACCGAACAACTCAACTGGCTCTGCTTCTTCCTCTTGCTCCTCTACCTCGGCGCCGCATACTTTAAAAATACATCATAATCGTTATTTTTTTAATATCTCCGGGGGGGAAGTTGTTTAGGTAAAAAAAGGCGGGGGATTGTGGATTGAATTGCGTGGCTTGAAAAATAAAGTTTGGATGGTGATGCATGAACTTGCGTGTGTGTGGAGATTGACTTCTGCGGAGCAACTTGGACGCACACAGGCAATGTTGTTGTGGATTAAAAATTAAAGAGGGGCTGTCTCTCGCTTTCCCACACACACACACACACACACACACACACACACACACACACACACTCACATACATGCCCGGCACTGTGGGCCAAAGTTGCCATCATTAATCCATGTCCTCTGGTCGGTGCCAGGAACCAGAACAGCCCACATGCCGACCGCGGCCCGGCAGCGCCGCACTCGCTCACATGAACCCTCCTCCAGCACGCCGCCTGACCCCGCCACACTTTACTCACTACACGGCATAAAGCTGTAATGTGTTAATGAGCAGAACAGTGAGTTTTGTGTGTGTGTGTGTGTGTGTGTGTGTGTGTGTGTGTGTGTGTGTGTGTGTGTGTGTGTGTGTGTGTGTGTGTGTTATAATGATTTACTGTTTCAATTCCAGTTCTGGCAATTGAGTACTGGTTTACTATTCAGTGTCACGCAATTGTGATTTAGCTTAACTCAAGGAAGTTGTGTATTTCATAAGTAAATACAGCATTAAACTCTGATTAAAGACGAGACCATCACCAGAAACATTTACATACAACCAATTGAGTCAAATACAAGACGACACAGGGCTTTGTGTTTTTGTTCATTACATAACTTCAGGACTTTACTAATGTTACAGAACAAACCTGGTTGTTCAACTTATTTGAACCCAAAACACGATCTTTATCCAAACTTAAACCCAGTAGTCTGTGGAAGTAAAACTAAAAACTAAATGAAATCTTCCTTTGAAACTTTATTTTGAAAAGATACTGTGTGTATGTCACTTGTCTTTTTCCTGTTGACATGGAACTTTATTTTGAAAAGACACAGTAGGTGGCTCTATAGAAATGTTTTGTTCGTAATGATTGCAACAGTAAACAGTGTTGTTCCTTTATTTCACTGTTACACTCGATCGGTAGCTTCTGTTAGCTTCTATGCTCATCTTTTCACATTCACGTCCTGGAGATCTCCTTCAAACCCATTGAAGACCATTCTGTCTGCTTCTCTCTTCAAAAGCTTTATTATACTTCCCCAAAAAAATAGATCATGTTTATCCGCTCGTGCAGTTAGTGACCGTGTTAGCTCCACGGTAGCGGCGAGGGGAGCCGAGCCGTGAAGCCACCGCGTTGATATTGGACAGTTCTGGTTGGGAAAGAGACTCACGGATAGAGGAATACAGATGGAGGGGTGAGGGGGGGGGGGGGGGGGGGTGAGGAGGGGGAGACAGACAGGAAAAACAGTGGTCTTGCTTTCATTAGCGTGGCATTATCTAAGCCCGTTAATTAACCCCCTAAGGCCGTCTGCACGGAGATCAGAGGAAAAGAGGGAGAGGAAGCGAAGAGGAGGGCTTGGAGGAGAGGATTCAGTGAGTGGAGGTGTGTGTGTGTGTGTGTGTGTGTGTGTGTGTGTGTGTGTGTGTGGTGGGGGGGGTGACGTAACACACAAACAAACCTCCCCGGCCTTGCTGTAATTATCTTATCTGCCTTTTCTACCCCGTCTTTCTTTTCCTTCTTTATTTTCTTGTATTTCCACTGTTACGTGAGGATAATGTCACGAGCATGTAGCTTTTTAAAGTGAAATGAAATATAGTTTTATTATCATCAGTCTGCCCCTTCATTGTGGTAAAGTCTTGGGATTATTTGGGGTTATTCTCCAGATTGTAGTCCTTCTTTTTCCTTCTTCTTTGGAGATGTGGCTGTTGGTTTGAATGTGAGGTGACAGCGAGGAGTGACAGGAGACGCGGTTACTGCATCGCAGTTATAATTTAACCAAACTGTGCTTGTATTGAACGGTTTGCAGCCGTATGCGAAAAATACACCGCGGCTCCGGGAGAAAGTGTTATCTCGCCCGCGTCTTGCGAGAAGAGCTATCTTAAGACGGCAACAGATGGCGGCGCTGGCATCAAATGGCATTTAAGGACGGCAGCTTTTGGTCGGAAGCCAACACTCTGTTCCCTGGTCTTTATGTGCCTCTGTGTGTGTGTGTGTGTGTGCGTGTGTGTGTGTGTGTGTGCGTGTGTGTGTGTGTTCGTGTGTGTGTGCACATTAATGCATGCGTTTGTGTGTGCTTTGTGTGTTGGCGGCGTCGGAGAAGAAGGGGGAGAAACCTGGGGAAAATGTGCACGTATGTGTTAGTTTTGGATTATCAAACTAACAAATACATTCACGTGTGCAAGCGAGACAAAGAGACACGCGTTTGAAAACCGAGTGCAGAGCGGAAACTTATAGAAGAAGAACAAGTTTGTGACTATTTAAGGGAAGCGATGAGTGTGAAGAGACATTAAAAAAGGATGAGACGCACACAGACAAAGAGTTTGCAGGCAGAGAGACAGAGGCACACAGAAGGTGTGAGCAATTAAATGTGCTAAACCATCTGTCCAATAACCTGCGTTTATGCTGGAGCTCCCAGATTACTCAGCAAACAGCACACACACACACACACACACACACACACACACACACCAATGATTGCCATCACATCTACGCTCACATATAGTTTGTGGGTATGTTTGTGTTTATTTGATAAAAATAGCTGCATTCTGATTCATACACAGATTCATAAGCCGCGAGTTGAAGAGGTCGTGACAGTTCATTCGGACATATTGTGTCATTTTTTAAATACGGTGGAGAAAAAAGAGAGAGATATAGTGAAGGAAATGATGACAAGGATCACTTAGACGTGTGTTTTTGAGACGATCCTTCATTTCCCGTCTCCTGTGATTGTTCACACGGTGCAGACTTCATTATCTGAAGCAATAGTTCATGTGCAACATCTGTCAAACTTTTGTCTGCCACGACAAATCCAATGGTGGAAATTGAATATTTCACCTGAAGCCCATCTTGACATCAGCCTCTTTTCTTTAGACTTCAAGAAATCTCGGTCGCGTCGGGACAGAGCGTCGTTCGCGCTCAGTACTTCAAAAATGAACTTCACTTCCGTAATCAACCGACTTGCTTCCGGTTAAGACTGTCAGCGGCCTCCTGGGCGAGAGTTTGCAGCCAGCGGCTTATTGGTTGGCAGGTGCAGCTGTGTGTTACGAGTACGTTACACAAAACACAAACTCTTGGCGTTCGTCCCCCCAAGAGTTGAGATTATTTTTTTTTTTGTTGAAGCTAATTTGAAGAGAAGGAAGAAGCTGGATGGAGTGAGGGAACACGAGCGCAGCGCGTCGTTTCCATGTTAAAGAGCTTGTAAACGCGGCCATGGGTTTTGCATCCGTTGCTTTTTGTTGTAATATATTTATATAATTATTTTCTGAAACTCCTCCAACATCCTCCCCGCCTTCTGAAAATAAATACATTTACATTACTTCAAACAGCCTGAAGGGAATTTATCCTCCTCTACATTCCCTCTGATGAATTAAGAGCATTTCCCTCAACGAGCCGCCGTGTTGATAGAAAATTGGCCTGAAGTTTGGGGAATAGCGATTTGGTCTGTTTCCTGGGCTTAACTAGAGAAAACCAACACGCAAATAACACCAGGGGAGGCACTTAAGGAGAGGAGAGGAACCGTGGGGGAGGGAGGGAGGAGGGAGGGAGGAAGGAGCTCGTTCAGCATCAAAGCAGCTAAAGCGTCCTCACCGGGGACGCGGTCCCATGTTAAATACTGAACTAGATTATTAATTGCTGTACCAGCAGGACCTGTTAATAAGAACCCGAAATAGCAGCTCCTTCCTCTCCGTCTCCGTCTCTTGTTCTATTTTCTCTTTTTTCTTTTTCTCGCTGTTCTTTTTTTCCGCGCTCAAAGTTCACGCCGTTCACTCGTCTGCTCGCTCACCCAGTCAACACCTGTTCTCTCTCTCTCTCTCATCACCCTTTCATTCAGGACGCCTTTCAACCACCCGCCCACCCGCCCACTCACTCACTCACTCACTCACTCACTCGCCCATCGCTTCTCTCGCTAATGCATCTTGTAACGGATTTGCATTTTTCTTGAATTCATTCACGATCATCAGCGATCGCTCATGGGTGAGTGAGTGAGTGAGTGAGTGAGTGAGTGGGTGGGTGAGCGAGTGAGTGAGTGAGTGAGTGAGTGGGTGAGCGAGTGAGTGCACCTGTGTGTCTGTCCAGCCGTCTGCTGCAGTAAACTGCATTTTGTTGTGGTCATCCAGCTCTGGCTTCATGCTCAACTACTTCTCATGTCTGCTGACTAACACTTTGCGTTGAGTGTTTGTGTTGCTGACTACCTGCTGACTCCGCCCTCGCTCCTCCTGATTGGTCGGTAGGAGGCAGCTGGTTAAAACACGGCTGAGTGCATAACCCGCCACTCTGCGGCCGCAAATAAAATGGCTTCGAGTCGCGGTGCAGACATGTGCGTCGGCCTCAAAAGGAGAGCCTATCTGGTGTGTGTGAGTGTGTGTGTGTGTGTGTTGTGTTCATTCACTCAGACATGAACTCGTGGGCGTTGCAGACCCACCTGACACAGATCTGCATTGTAATGAGGTCACTTTTCTAGTTTGGTCTCATTATTATTCCTCACTCACTCAGCCAGTCATTTGCATCAGTTTTGACATATTTTTGTAAATTGACCACATGTGTGTGTGTGTGTGTGTGTGTGTGTGTGCGTCTGTGTGTGTGTGTGTGTGTCCCAGCCTCGCCTTATTTTTCCTCAGTCTGAGTCCCCGCTGAACTGAGGGAGGCACAATTTGCTGCTGACCTGTCACTGTACACAGATAATGGATGCCCAACTACATGTGAGTGTGTGTGGGCGTGTGCACGTGTGTGTGTGTGCGTTTGTGTGTGTCGGCTGCCATCCATGTCTCTCAGCAATAAAGAGAAAGAAGGAAAAAAATGGAGGCAAGGGTGTTGATTGATATGCCGGCCACCTGCTTCTCACTCACATTCTGACACCGCGAGCGTCGGCTGCTCGGCTGCATTCATCACCATGAACTCCCGGTGACCTCGACACACAGCGGCAACGGCAAAAAAGTTGGGCAAACAGTCGGGCAAACACAGCGCGGGGCTTAAAATGCAACCGTAGAAGTGTTTAAATCATAAAATGTAGCGCGGTCGGCGTCTTTTCTCGGCTTTGACCACCTTTCAAATGTGATCTGACGTCGCTCACACGCTTGGGCGTCTTGGACGAGTCTGCAGACGACAGAAGCTGCAGGAGAACTGGCTCTCTTTTACAAGTGTGTGTGTGTGTGTGTGTGTGTGTGTGTGTGTGTGTGTAGTTTTGCAATGCAGCATGAGGGAATTACAACAACAACGCCCGATGAAGCACACGGCAGCGTTTCTGATTCATTTACTGTGAAGCATCAGAAGATAACCTTAAAGGTCCTTTCGGCTCTGGAGGAAGTTCAGCTCATCGGCCTCAGACTGAAAAACACTTTTTCATAAAAGTAATAACACTGATGCTTTTTATACCAAAGTGAAGTTTTTTAATTAAAAACTTTACGATCTGAATATTTTCACCAATTAGAGTCTTTGTCTTTAAATCATTGATCTGATTCATCTTATTGAACTGCATGTGTGCTGTTTAGTTATTGATTTTCAAATGCACACACTGTTTTTATTCCTGATAATAAGAGTCAAAAAGAAGACCATTTAAGAGACTATAGAAGCATGTTACTGCACATATTACCACTTCATGTTTATTATAATCTTCTTGTATTGAGAGGACAGGCAGAAGAAGCCAAAACGATGATGATGATGATGAGTTATTTTTGGCACATATATTGATGAAAAAAATAATTATAATCTGTCTTCTTGTCACTTTTCTTCCTCTTGTGTCAACGGTCAAATATGTATCATTAAAATGATAAAACTGAAAGTTGTCTTGTTGCACCCCCCAAAAAACAACAACATCGTGAACAATTGCTGGTCTTCACTTACATGTAAAAAAAATAAAAAAAAAGATGATGCTGTGAGTTTTTTTTATGTTTAATATGGAATATCTTGACTTAGAAAATGAAAATAGAAGAAGAAGAAAAAAACACGGAGCGGTGCAGGAAGCAGCGAGGAAACCGACTCCAGCACGCACTGATGTACTGTGTGTGTGTGTGTGTGTGTGTGTGTGTGTGTGTGTGTGTGTGTGTGTGTGTCACATTGCCTCGGCCTGTGTGTTCCTCTCCTCGGACTAAAACAAGAGTAAAAGTCTCCAGCGCTCCGGTTCCACACAGCAAACTTTCCCTGTCTGAACTTGGACTGCACGCTGTGAAGGCACGCGGCAGGTAACAGCAGCATGAGATGAATAAAATAATAATACATATATAGATATATATCCCCTTTTCACAGAGATCAGCTTGTAAACACGATCAGGACACGCGGACAGATTCCTCTACCACGGAGCTTAGGATCCAACACTGCAACTCCTTAAAATCTCTTCCGGTGGAGCTGCTTTCACCCCCTTTCATAAGCTCTCCCCTCTTTCTTATCTCCCTCCCTCGTTTCCTCTCCTCCTCCTCCTCCCTCCCTCCCCCCTGCCTTTCCTCCCTTACCATGGGAAAGCCTATTTGTCCGCTTTAAGTGAAATCACTCAATTCTTTCAGGAAGAGACTTTGGAGACCGTTGGTAGCCGGAGAGAGAGGGCGAGGGGGAGAAAGGGAGAGTACGTGTGCGTGAGAGAGAGTCCACCTTCCAAATAAGTTCCATTAATCATGGGCCAGAGTCTAATGTAACTAATATTTTACAATTAGAGGAGACAAGATGGAGCTGGGGGCCATCTATCTCCCTTACACCACATGATCATCGATTCATAAGAGCTCAGGAGAGAGAAAGAGGGAGACCATAACACACACACACACACACACACACACACACACTACATGCACCCCCGTGCACACGCACAGATGCTTAGCAGGAAACAGAGGGACGCATGAGAATGAGGGGACAAGCTGTCGCGTTAGTTTCTCCGTACACGTTCTGCTAACGTCGCTAACGCTTCTCTTGTTTATTACATTTTTCTAAATCAATCGTTTGGTTGTGAAACGTCTGAAAGCAGTGAGGACGCGCAGAGAGTAACCTCCTCCAACGGCCCGCCACCGAAAAACAAAAATAGAAACGAGAGAAGAAAAAAAAAAGGTTCAATAATTAACTGAAGGAAAAGCGGTGAAATTAGAAGTAACAAATAGATTTTACATTATTTGCATCACAGTCTGGTGTCATGACGTGTGTGTTTTTATGTCACAGCGATCAGATGATGCATGGGACATGGCATGATCTTTTATTTTTTTGTAGAATAAATAGTTCTACATTTGTACATGTGTTTTTTTTTTGTGGCATATTTGCTGGTTTGCTGGCATGTGCCTTCAGGCGCTCGCTCCGAGCCTTTTGTCGCAGCCCTTGGAGGCGACCTAGAGGCGGCAGGAAGCATGACACGCCGACGAGAACTCAACTTCACCAGAAGAAGTCCTGATGGAGAGAGAGGCCTTTTCTAAAACTGAGGCGGTGACTCTCCCACAATGGCTTTCTGCTCTTCTGGGTCTTTACAACGACCGCACACGGAGACACAAAAGGTGAAACAAACCCTCGTTTGGCGCCAAATAATGTGAGAAAATGTGGGTGAACAAGAAGACGACTGGTGCCAAAAAGCCCCGAGCAAAACCCTCCAAAGTAGAACCCCATACGTGACGTGTTGGTGTCCTGAGAGCAGAAAGTATAGTATAGTATAGTATAGTATAGTATAAGTAAAGAGTTAACCCACAGAACCAAAAGCTGAGGATGCACAGAGGACACGGCAGGGAAGAGGACTGTTTGAAGATAGGAAGGAAAAAGGAGGGAGGAAACAATGACGTCCTTTTTGTTTAGTTGCCTTCGTGTTTTGACCCGGCACCAAAATAAATTCAGACATTTCTTTTGTTTAAATTTAAATACACGTTTGTATTATTTAATCTCTCAATGAATGATGAGTTGTTTTGATTCTCTGATCAGATGATTAGTGTCTTCTGCACACGGCCACGTGGAAATAATTTTATTTCTGGGCCTGAAAGCAGTTTAAAAGACTGGAGGCGTCCCGTCGTTCCTCTCTGCGGTGCAACTCGCTCAGAGGAGGCCGCCACCAAACCCTGGTCTGCTGCGCCCTCTGGTGGCGCCGCCGCAGAGCTGCACCGCGACGCGGCTGCCAATGCAAAAAGAAAGGGGGGAGAGGGAGAGGGAGGAGGGAGGGAAATTAAGAGGCAGCTGAACAAATGAGCAGGAAGACGGGTTCATCGGCAGGTCGCCATCTGCCCGGTGACCGACCGCAGGCTGGCAACCGCAAAACCGCTGCGGAACGCCATCTTAAAGCACGCAGGCCCGCGCGCGGTGGCGTGCGTGCAAGAAAACATGTGCTCTGTGGAGGGGAAATGAGAGGAAATGGATACTAGAGAGAGAGAGAGAGAGAGAGAGAGAGAGAGAGAGAGAGAGAGAGAGAGAGAGAGATGAAAGACAGGGAGGGGGAGAGACAGAGCAAATGACGAGAGAGGAAGTTAAATGAAGGGCAGAGAGGGTGTTCATCACACTGTGAAAGAGGGCGCTTCAAATGTTGGAATTGCTCAGCTGAGCGACCAAGAGCGACACACACACACACACACACACACACACACACACACACACACACACACACACACACACACACACACACACGACAGGCCGGATGGAATGAAAGATGACCTAATGTGTTCTTTAATCAAACACATGTGCACCGTTACATGGAGACACACACACCTCAACTCAAACATACAGACATGACACACACACACACACACACACATACACACACACACACAGAGAGACACACATTTAGACATTCATGCATGTCTCGATGGGGGATCTACAAACACACACGCACCTATAATTTACAGCACGTGATGCACACAAGCAGAGCAAGTCGTATTGTTGCAGCTCAGACTCACAACCAGCCGTCTGGAACATCTGTGTGTGTGTGTGTGTGTGTGTGTGTGTGTGTGTGTGTGTGTGTGTGTGTGTGTGTGTGTGTGTGTGTGTGTGTGTGTGTGTGTGTGTGTGCGCACGTGTGGATGTAAACCAGTCAAACAGTTACTTTTCTCCGGATGTGAGTTTTATTGGGAACAGACTTTGGGGGATTGGTTGCATGCCCCCCCCCCCCTCTTGCCCCTCCCTCCCCCCCTTTACCCCCCCTCCCACCTCCAACCCCCAACATCTGGTACAGTGCAGCTGATCCGTTTAAAAATTAGTGAAGGCATTGACCTGGCAGCCTCAGAGGCTCAGCGGGCTTCGGGGGTCTCGCCGTTTTTTTAACACAAACACGGATCCTTCAGTGAAGCACTTCCTGTTGGAGAGAAGCGGGAACTTTGAGTTGGAGTTAAACGTCATGATGAGGGGACTGCCTTGAAGGAAGTGTATTTATTGTGGCACACACACACACACACGCACATTCATACATATATGTATATATATATATCATTTTGTAGTGGATGATGTCATGGCTTTGTGTTCAGTTCTTGATCTCGATCTTCTGCTCGACCTTAAAAAGTCTTTAATCCCATTTGTATTACATTAAACGACAAACATATTATTTTTCTTTACAAATATTGCTTCTCTTCTAAGGAATATTGGGTGAATCAATATTACACAATATTTTGCCTCCCTGACGCTTGAACCTCCACTTTGACAAAGTCTTCAGTGACCATTTAGACTTTGTTAAATATCATATTTTTCAATAAAGTTTGGAGCTACATGTTTTATTTTACTGCACACTAACAACTGTTTTTTACACAAACATGCAGTTCACAAGTTTATTTTACTCTATTTCATTCATCCTCAAGAGATGATCTGTGTCGGAGTTTGTCAAAAAGTCTGCAATGAATATGCATCATTTCTTTGAACTCGTGGATGCGATGGAGGAATAAATAGCAAGGGTACCGCGTTTATAACCACAGAAAACTGAATCCTGATCACAGATGGGATCCTATAAAAACTCTGCGTGTGTCTCAGTTAATTTCACAGTAACTTGTTATCTCCATCTTTTCAGGTTTATTAATACTGCTTTCATAATTATATTACATTCACTTCTATTTCAGGCTGCAACATGTGAGCCAGCCAACACACGGCTAGGTGTACTTCTCACCTTTAGTACACTTTGTTCCTGATATAATGCAGTATTGTGTATTTACATGTATGTATATTTACATATTTATATATATGTTACTTTGGTTTAAGATCTAACCTTGGGCAGATTGTGACACATGAGATATGTGAAAGAAAGACACACAAACATAATAATTGTGAAACAATTGTTCCTTTTTTTCTGTTGTTTGGTTTCTTCATTTGTCATTTTTTGTCTCTGTTACTTTTAAAAAAAATGTTTTTTGGTATTTTGCAGCTTTATTTGTCTGTTTTCTTGTTTGTGTCTTTGCGTTGTTTGCGTCTCCTTTTTTGTCTCTTTGTAGCTGGTATGTTGTTTGTAGTTGTTTTGCATCTATTTGTAGACATTTTGTATCTTTGTAGTTGTTTTTTATTCTGTTAAGTTATTTTGCGTGTCTTTGTAGATGTTTTTTTTTTCTTTAAAGTCTTTTTGCATGTCTTTGTGGTTGTTTTTGTATTCATTTTGTATGTCTTTGTAGCTGTTTTTGTATTCTTTGAAGTCGTTTTGCGTGTCTTTGTCGTTCTTTGTTGTCATTTAGTGTTTCTTTGTTGTTGTTTTGCTCCTTTTCATCGTCCTTGAGTCTCTTTGTCGCTTTGCAGCTGTTCCACATCTCTTTGTACTTTATTTTGGTCTGTTTGTATTCTTTTTGTGTCTCTTTGTGGTTGTTTCATGTGTCTTTGTGGTCTCTTTTGAGTCTGGTGTGTGTCTCTTTGTAGGTGGAGGCCGGTGGGGAGGGGCCTGAATCTCTGGCTCCTGAAGCCTCAGTCATTCAGTCATCCAACCACGTACCAGAGCACCTGATGTCCGTCTGTCAGCACAGAGACGTCTGAGACGCTGCCCGTCTCTAACCGCTGATATTCTCCCTCAGATAAACGTCTTCCTCTTCCTCTCTGCATCCTGTGTTTCCCATCATCCCCGTGTTGTTTCGCTACAGCTACTTCATGGACACCTTTGGGGAGACAAAGTGGTGCGGTGGGTAATTTTGTTGAGCGTATTCGCCATCATGAGCGCAGCGCGTGAAGCTTCGCCATCGCATCGACTGAGAGATAATAACCTGCGCTGAGTGACGGGCCAACTCTCCCAACAGTTTACCCGCCGCGACACGCGGCGCCAGAAGCGAAGAACGTTAATACAATGAACAGGAAACAAGCCGTTTGCTCTGTGAGAATCCATTTTTTTTCTTTTTTTAGTTTGAATACATTTTATTTTTACTATAAGTACAGTTCAGTAGTTACAAAACAAAGCATCTGCCATGAGGGTACAGTGAAACATAAAGAGTGTTCAGCTCACAAGACAGGTTTTGTACATAATATGTGGAGTGGAATGCTCATTATAGCTGGTTCAGAGAAGGAGAGAGCCCCAGTGAGACTCTCGCCATTAATCTCTCTTCTTTACACGCCTGGAAAACAGAGATGGGGTCAGAGGTCAAAGCCACTGGTCAGTGCCTCCAGCGGGATTCGTCTGATTGGTTCACTCGGACCCCATTTCCAGAATTCCTCCCTTCAAAACACCCTGTTATATTTCCCTACAACCATCACTTTTCATATGTCTCACTCTTTATTATTTTTAGCTTTTTAATCCCCTCCTTTCCTGGCATATTGGAATTGAAAGAATGGTTTATTTGTAGTCTACGTAAATCAAAAATGAAAAACAAAAAAACAAAAACAAAAAAGAAACAAGAGGCTGTACTGCAGCAGAAATCTCCTCACGTTGGATTTTGAGCACATTGAAGCGGTACCGGGCCTCACGCTGCCGGCCCAGAAGGGGAAGTTGCGTACAAAAAGAAATCGTAAGGGGATGTGGGGGGGGGGGGGGGGGCAATTTGTCGAAGCCACATACAGTATAGAGGTTGCTCAAACTGAAATGAGTATCATAGTTGGACTGTACACACCGCATTAGAATTCATCTCTGGGTTTCACAAAAAAAATGACGTAGAAACATGTCACAATGCCAAGGGACACACAAACACACACCTTCAGTTTAGTTAGTTAGCTAGTTTTGTACTGTATAGGTTGGATTTATAATACTATCACAGTGCAAAATACTTCAGAGAACCGAAACAAATGAAAGAAATATGAAAGGATTAAGTCCCTCTATGCATAATGGATTCTGTATATATGGGGGCAAATATGTTTGCAGCACAGGAGACGATTGTCATCTTTTTCCTCTTTTTTTTTCATCATTATATGGAGAAGGCATTAATGTACAGTACATATAAAAGAAAAGAAAAGAAACAAATTAAATCAACCCTACGTCCTACAGTCTAGCACGGCTACATATTGTAGAAGCAATAACAGATGACTTGTATCTAAGGCTATACACAATATGTCTTTTTTCCAGTTTTTTTGTTCTTTTTGTTCTTTTTTTTAATCTTTTTTTACTCATCTTAAAGTAAATACATCAAACCATTTTTCAGTAGTCAGTAACACTGTGCAACAATGATCGGTGGCAGTATTTTAGAAACATCTGCGACGCTAAAGTCCTTGAGGTTGACGTGAGCGATGGAGAGAGGGGCGGAGGGCGAGAGAGAAAGAAACTGTTCCCCCCCTTCTTTTTTTTCTCTTCCTTTTTTTAGGGGAAATTCTTCTCAGTCAAACTCCAGAAGAAAATGCCTACCTTTTTTTTTGAGAGCATGGCCGTGTAAACTACTGTCACTTCTTTGCTTCTTCCTCGTCACAAATGCTTTAAAACTTTTGTTTCCACTCTTTCTTTCTGTCTTTTTTTTTTTTTGGAACTACTGTATATCTCTCTATGTACATTACGCGACTATGGGCGCTGTGTCGAATGATACAAGAACAAGAAACAAAACAAAAAGACAGAGGGAGCATGTAGCAGGATGAAGGCCTGCACGGCCTCGGGATGGAGGGGGGGGGGGGGTATACTGTAGTATTATAAGTACATTTAGGGCAGCTTGAATAGTCTTTCTTCTTCACAATCATCAATAGCACCACCATTGTCAAAAGTCAACTGTGAGTATGTTTTTTCTTTTCTTTCTTGCATTGCAGATTGTCATATGGTGCCCTGTCCTTTAACCAGGATCGGTGTGATGCATCATGGGGGCTCTGTGACTGACAGGAGAGCCAGGAGGCGGCTGGACTGACAGAAAGAAAAAATGTGCTTGGTCTCTGTCAACCGCCACCGGTGAAGTCGAGTCTCTATTCTACAGTAGAATACATTCCAGGTACGATATAACGGTGAAGTAACGTCTTCGCTCGACAGGAGAGGAAAACGAGTCTTTGAAAGCATCCGATCAAGCGCTAAACTTCAGTCTTTACTCTTGTGGGTTTTTTTTTTCGTTGTTCATTTTCTTCTTAAAAAAAGACACACCTTTCTAGCTCAAGGAATGTATCAGAGATCTGCGGTGCCGGTTACAGGAAGTGCTAATCAGACAGGTAGTTTCATCAAAAGAACAAAGGAAAAAAACAACATCGTATAAGAGAGAAGACAACAAGGACAAAGAGGGCGTTCAGACCACGGGAGAGCAAACAGGAAGTTGCCCTCACTTCCTTTTGTGTCCGAGCAATCTCACAAATCCGTCCCCAACAGGAAACTGTCCCCGACTTTCCTTCATATAGTTCTCGCCTTCTCTTCACTCTGACGGTAGTATGTGTTTGTTTTTTTCATCTTAAATAAAGTCTTTGTTATAGTGTACTCCTTCACTTATCCTTCATCCTCCTCCTCCTCCTCCTCGCCTTCATCATCACCATCCTCATCCTCCTGCCTCGCTCCGGTGTGGTGCCGTTAGTCTTTGTTTACAGCGTGGGCGTCCAGCCCCTCTGGGTCGCCTAGGTTATGGTTGTTAGGGTGGTTAAGGTCGTTGTTAAGATGGTTGGGGTCGTGGGTCAGCGCGGGGTCGTGGGTCAGTGGCTGGTCCTCCTCTCCTACCCAGAGATGCACTACAGCCAATGAGAGAACAAGAGGCAGATTAGCACCACGGACCCAACACACTGACCCCACCACACACACACACACACACATAGACACACACACGCTAACACGCTAACACGCTAAGCATTGCATTACACGGTCAAAGTGGGGCAAAATGGTTGGATGAGATATTTGTATGTCAGCTTTGTACAACGGCCACAGACACGTTAAAAAAAGGTTTAAAGGGTCATTTCACCAAAACACTTCACATAAACTTGTCGTTTACTTACCTGCGGCTCCGTCTAGTCTTAAGGGTGGTTTAGGTTTAAAAGGTCCAGGTTCACTCGACACGATGGAGGTGAACAGTGTCTGGATGAACGTTTCAGAGGGACTCTGTCTCTGACATTCAGTCGTTAAAACTGTTAAAACTGTCCAGAGTCTTTGGATTATCCCGAATAACAGGGATGCTTATCTTTAGCTGTCAAATATCATTTCCCCCCAAATATAAAATAAATTCACCTCCATTGTGTCGTTGTGTTGACTCGAAGACGGATTGACGAATAAAAAACGTTGCGGAACATTTATAGTTTCAGTGAATTGACCCTTTAAAATGTATATATAGATATAATTGTCACATTTGAACTCTTCTGCCCGACCTTGAACAGTATTTAATCCCATTTTTATTAAATTTAAGGACAAAAATTCATTTATAAAGGCAATGTAATGTTTCCAATGTGCATCATTTTGCTTCCATGACTCCCGAACCTCTTCAGTGACCATTTAGACTTTGTTAAATATCATATTCTATATATATATAACATCCTTTAGCTCACAGTAGTGTATTTATAAAGCGATGCGGTCCTCTGTTGTGTCGTGCTAACAAAGTGATGATCAGTGATGGAGCATCCAGGGTGGACCAAATAAAAGGAACAACTTAAGTTGAAACATGTTCAGATATAATAATTCCCCGGATGACCAGCGTTGCTGCTGGTTTGTTTTCTCTGGCGTCCTCGTGGCCGCGGTACTGCGTGTCATTGGTTCTCGGTGAAAACGCTCATTTTCTAAAATGATACGAGGCGCTTACGCCTTATTGTTTCTCACGACAGCGGGAGTGGCTTCGCACTCGTTACAATAAAGTCGGCTCGGCTCAATAAGCGTGACAGGAAGTGTGACAGCGGGCGGGAAGTGAAGTGAGTAAATCTAATAATACAAAATAAAAAAAAAGTTTTAAGACTCGGTGAGACAGAAAGAAATACATAACTGTAATTAGGTCCCACAGCAGCGGCCACTAAATAATACAACTCCCCCCCTCCTCCTGTTTCTACACTTTCATTCCCTCAGCAACTTCTTAGAAAATTATTTTGCAATAAAACACCGGCGAACACATTTGCGTGTCATGTTCTTTTAAAGTGGCGTTATGAATTCTGACGAAACCAAATTAAAACACAGGTTTATTTGCTCTTCTTCTTCTCCTCCTACTTCTTGTTTTTCGCCAGCATGGAAATGGATATGAAAATGATAAGAAGTGGCGGCGTAGTGGCGGAAGGAAAATAAAGAGCTAATAACGTGAAGAAACATTTTTTTTCCATTCAGCGCTGAGTAATGACTCCGGAGCCGAGAGGAGCAACCTGACGAGTACAGAGCGCCTCACATGGGTCCGGTGATACTAAAGGATCATTACACATTGTTTTATTCTAATGATAGCCAGCTGACACGGACTATGGCTATTTGGATCGTGTACCATGCGTATACTGCTCATTATATGAATAGATTCTGTCATATTCATGTAATCAGAATGAGCAATGTAAGTCTCTTACGTTGCTCATTCTGGTCACATGACATCTGTTGCTTCTGTCCATCCTGTAGAGGATCCTCCTCTGTTGCTCTATGAAGGTTATTCCCTTTTTCCCCTGTTAAAGGGTTTTTACTATCTTTATTTGGGGGGTTGTTCCTGATCCGATGTGAGGTCCTGGGACAGGATGTCATGTGTACAGATTGTAAAGCCCTCCGAGGAAAATCTTGTGATTTTGGGCTATACAAAATAAACTGAATTGAATATTGGTAGATTGATATAGTGGCACATGTGAGGTACAACCAGATTAGACTTTAGTGCCGACTAACTGGTGTTTTCCCATCACACTCTCTCGTTAGAATTACAAAGGGTGTCATACCCGAGTCTCGCCACAAGATGGCAAGCTAACACAGTAAAAGAGACAGCGAGGCGTGCACACAGGCAGCCGAGCGGACGCCTCCACATGCAGTCAGACAGTCGTCTCCCCAAACGGATGGACATCCAGCACGTCTGCGTTAGAAGCCAGAACTTAAACGAGTCCATCATTTGACCCGAGCGCCGGAGAGATGGAAGGTCACCATCATCCTGCTGGCGTCCGTGACCTTCACACTTTTTTAATTCCATGTGCGATAACATAACAGAAATGAAGCAAAGTAAATAAAGTCCCCTCTTTTGATGCCTGGAAACAAATGCCTCGCTCTCCCCCCCAAGGGCACTTCCTGCCTTTGACTTCCCTGTAAAGAAACTTCCTGTAACGAGCTCCAGATTAGGGCCCCATATTTGATTTTCACTGTTCATTAACTAAGCCACCTGGAATGTTATTATTTAAGCACGGTGCTCCTTCTCCCCAAACAACTGCCACTGCGAAGGAGAAGAGGGGAGGAAGGGAGGGGGTGGGGGGAGATTTCGTGGCCAACTTTATAGATTTAGCATAACTTCCCCCTCGCAGTTTTTAATTTCCCATTCGGGCAGACGGCAGATGCACCTCACAGACACAGAAAGGAAAAAAAGAGAAAGAACCTGCCTGGCATTCGTTTATCACATGAACGCTTATCGGTGTGTTCCCTTCAAACGCTCGGCCCGCCGCGCGCCGCGCGCACAAGGTCCTGATGAGAATCTACCTGCATACAATATGTCATATTTAAGGAAACCGCGGTATCCCGACGACAAATGGATCACGTTGCCCCCCCCCCCCCAAAAAAAAATCTCTTCAACCGCGACGTGAAAGGGCGAGCACGCCCTCTTGTGGCGATGCGGCAGATGGAGGCGGCGCTGGCTGTCGGAGGCGAGCGGACCTGGGAAAGGGGAAACATATGGCGCGAGGACACACAGCTCCGGGATCCATCCACCGTTAATACATGTGTCATGCTTAACAGAATGGATAAATGGGCAGGAGGCGGGAACAATGGCATAGCGCCGCACTACGAGCATGTGTCGGAAGACCGCCTCGGGACGCGCTGGACCGCGTGTGTGTGTGCGTGTGTGTGTGTGTGTAACTAAGTGTGAGGGCCTGGTCTCACAGGCATCACCTGACATTAATAGCAGTCTGTGATGTATCACCGAGTAGAAGCACCGGCAATGTGGCACATTTGTACGTTTTTCTTGATAATATTAGGTTCATATATATATATATATATATATATATATATATATATATATATATATATATATATATATATCACTAATGACTGCTGTTCTGTTCCCTTCTTCTATTCTGCGATGACCGTTTGGGTTCAGCCAATATCGATTTATGAAAGTCGATATGTATTTTTTTCTCCTTCTTTTTTTCTTTAAAGTACCGAAAGCGACACTGAGCTGACATTTTGTGTTCAACTTTAAGCTTTTCGAAATGGCAACGCAGGATGTGAAAACGAGGCCCCTAAATGGGAAGTTCAACCAAAACGCCTCGCTTTAGGATCTCCTCGTCTCCAGATATTGCTGCTCCGTACGATCATAAGCACGATGCATAGTATTCATACGAGACGCATTTTGAAGGACTTTTCGTCTGCTCTCATTAGTTGATGCTCAGTTTATTTAACAGTTGCACTCGTTCCACCTAGCGGATGCCGTGTTATTCCTTCCTTCAGCGTCTGAACTGGGTGCTCATATAGTTTCTATATTCACTATCGCTCCGTCTTCTTGTGTTCAGATGACAGACGACGAGGAAAAGCTTTGTTTCACGGGGATGTGACTGGTGACCTCTGGGTCGTAAGACACGGCTTCAGTGGTTTGTACGATGTTAAAGCTGAGATTTAATCACTCAAAGCAAACAAAGACCATGTAGATCAACTTATAATCACATTGTAGTCCACTTTCAAAGTCATTGTAATACATTTCAATGTATTAAAACCATAAGAAGTAGTATAATACACCATGATGGTGAGGGATAAAGTATTATGATTCTGTATGACTGCTCATGCTCAGTGAGGTCATAACGCATCGTGGACGTCTCATCTCACACATCGGTCTCGTCTAAAAGCGCCGGCCGGCCAGTCCGGTCCCTCCCCGTGTGGACCTGGACCCGGCGGCTGTGTGGCCCCTTCGGCGGGCCGCCGGAGGTGGCGGGCGGCCCCTTTGTTCGCTCTCCCAGGCATCCGGGCCCTCGGCTTCCGCAAGAAAGTGTTGTTCTTGGCACGGCCTCGTCTCATTGTACAGCCCAGTATTTATAAATATGTAAATATGAGCGGCACCAGGCATAACACGGCCCGCTTGTATACACCGAGGAGGAGCGGCGAGGAAGTGAGTGCACTCCACCCCCCCTACACACACACACACACACACACACACACACACGCACACACCACCGCTCAAAAATTGTATTTTTAGATGGTTTTAATGAATACAGGATGTTTATAGTTACCATTCCCTGTGATTCGCACAAAAGACTAGAAAAATCCACATCCACCCTGCCACCCCTCCTCTGCACCCCCCATGCCTCAAAGCACCACTAAAGAAGAAGAAGAAGAAGAAGAAGAAGAAGAAGAAGAAGAAGAAGAAGAAGAAGAAGAAGAAGAAGGGGTGATGGAGAGAGAGAGAGAGAAAAAAGAAGCAAATTTGTGGTGCGGCGCAGCAGGCTTGTTGTGCTCCCAGCCTGCTTTGGGCTCAGATCCCTATTAGACAAACATAGTGTGGTGTTAAGGTGCAACAAAGAGAGAGGGAGAAACTCCTGTGTGCGCAGGTGGAGAGCGAGCGAGCGAGCGAGCGGCGGGGAAAGGTTTCCTCGCGAAAAAAGAGAAGAGAAAAAAAAAGTGACTTCAAGGCGGCAACGCAATTTGTGTGTTATTTCTGTTTTGTTTTTTTTTAAGTCGCAAAAATAATACAAAAGCCGAATCAATATGTGCGAGGAGCGGGTAAAAAAGGTTACCTGTTTCCTGTTGTCTGTGATAATGTGTTGTTTTTAGTTCTCTTCTTCTTCCCGTGTGTGTGTGTGTGTGTGTGTGTGTGTGTGTGTGTGTGGTGACTCCATGTCAACTTGTTTTCTTTTTATAAACTCAGTTTTGTTTCGCTGCAAACTCTCAGCTCGAGTGCGGCGCGTGTGACAGGATGGGAGGAATCAGAGGAGGGAAGAGAAAGAATTAAAAGAAAGAAAGAGCCAGGAAAAAATGTCTAAAAAAAAAAAGAGAAAGAATGATTGCAGTTGGCAGAGGAAAAAAAGCACACAATGAAGTGAATGTTAGTGGCCTCTTTCTATCTCTCGCTCTCTGTCTCCAAAACTATTTCTGAGGCTAAAAGATTGCCGGCTTGATAATACCTCCGCTGAGCAATTTAAGCCCAAACACTCTGATGCTACAATCTGTCTTCTCTGCCTGATAGCGCTTTTCTCCCCTCTCCTCTCCAAATTACTTTC
Source organism: Clinocottus analis (assembly GCF_023055335.1). Lineage (NCBI taxonomy): Eukaryota > Metazoa > Chordata > Actinopteri > Perciformes > Cottidae > Clinocottus > Clinocottus analis. Next base: position 877,731 of record NW_027175820.1, read on the forward strand.
TTTCATATCTAATTATATTTGCTAATGATCTTATAAGAGAATAATGGAATGTGCTTGATCTATTACCTTTTTTTTCAATACATAAATACAATGCGGGGGGAAATGACTATTGGAGTCAGGAGGAAATGTTTTTTTTTTGTTTTTTTTTCTTTTCTAATGTTTTTGATGAGAGGGAAAATGAAGCCGGGAGCTGCAGGGTCATTAATGGGCGATGAACGCAGAGGTCATCTCTCACATTCTCTTTGACATTTCTCTCATCTGACGTGCTGAAACAATCACAAACTCATCCGCGCTCCCCGTCCTGCCCCCTTTCTTCTCTTCGCATTCTCGCTAATCTCCCAGCTATCCACCTCGCGTCTCTCTGATCTTTTAATGGAAACATCCAACTTTGTTAGGCTCCGGCTCGGCGTCGCTTGTGTTTTTTTTTTTTTTGCAATCGGCTGTATTTGCGGGTTTTTTTTGGCCTCAAACTTTGGAAGGTTGAATCTCCAAAAAGGGGCCGCGATCACAGAAGTATCGCAGGATGATTGAGCTGATATGTCGCGCGGGGATATTCAGAACAGATCTGTTCCTGACATTCATGGTTTTTTCTTTGCAGACACCTCGTGAAGCTTCATCTGCAGTATGAAGTCATTTGAAAGGTGGAAAAGACAAGATTTCTACAAAAAACGATAATATTAAATGTAGTCTTATACATTTATTTACATGTATCTACCATTTTATTCATATATTTCACTGCTTTTGTAAAACTAAAACCTTTGGTAAACCAATTTCCATCACTAAAACATTTATACCACCTGAGTAAAATTATATTTTCACAAGAGATATGAAGAATTTTCAAAAATCAAGTTTCCATTTTTTAGCTTTAAAGTCCTATTTTCTCTTTACACTTTTGCCTTTTGACAATGCTGCTTCATTATATAGAAGGCTGAGATTGTTCTGCAATGTATGATGTAACACATCTCATATGAAAGGCCCTTAAAAGATTAATTTAGGAAATTATGTCAAAGAGAAAATCGACTGAAAATGGCCTCAGGGTTGGGAGAGTTGAAGTCTCTTCTCTGCTCACTGGTCATCCTCTTTTATTCAACTTCCACATCTCCTTTCACATGTAAGCGTCTGACACACGCATCATGTGACCTGAGGACCAGGAAGTCACTCGTTCGGTACGTAACCGGAGTAACAAAACTAATAAATAATCAACGTTGACTCGGTTCCACAAGGACTCGGACAGCAGCCTCCTGGGTGAAAGTCGGACTCGTCGCGGTCGTCTGACTCGTCTCTTCTTCCCTCCAGACGTCTGTGAGCGCCGTCTTCAGATGACCGAGAGGTAAAGAGATAAACCGGCTCGGGAGCGTCTGCCTGATTTTCAATAACTCTTTATTAATTAAATTGATATTCAGGACAGAATGGAGGGGGGTTTCTGGCGCCCCACTTTCTATCCATCAAAGAGAAGCTAGCACGTTGCATCATGGGACGAGTAGCATCCTAACCCATGCACCAGACCACAAGTAGGGTTATCTTGGGCTTTCCTGGGTCTATTTTCACTATAAAGGTACAGAAGTAACGCTCCAACGTGACAACACAGGGTCTATATTGTCTGGACGGCTGCTCATGCGTGGCGTCGTTAGCTCTGGGGGTTCCTGCAGGAGACCAGACCAGTAACCAGTAACACCTCAAAGACCGGCAGTCAACCCTCCTTAACTTTTTCTAAGTTCAGTTTCTCACACAATAAAAAAATAATAGCTCTAATTATCCTCCCGTATTGAAATGATGCTTTCTGGTCGCTCACAGCGTCCACTGGCCTTTCGCTGAATAACTCTTCTGTGTCTCTGTTGCCAAACCCCTCTCTCCCGTCCTGTCCCTCCCTCGCCCCCTTCCTCGTAAGCCTCTTCTCCATCCTCCATTCTTCCCTGCTTTCTCTCCTCCCCTGTTTTTTTTTTTTTCCTTCTTCTTCTCTCCACAGGCCGGAGGACAAGCCAAGCCGTGACAGGCACTCTAAACCCCCGGCATTAATGGAAGGAAATGGCATTCGATCCCTGTTTGATCTCCTAATCATTTCTGCTGAAATGATAATTAGTGCCCTTCCAATCCTCCCACAGAGGAGGAGAAAGGGTTGGGCTGAGAGGGAGGAGGGAAGGAAAGGGGTGAGGGGAGGGGGGGGGGGGGGGGGGGAGTAAATACATAAATAGAAGAAAAAAATAATAAATCCCTCTCGCTTTTCTAGACCCCAAATGACATCTTTGTCACCAAGCGGGCATGTTCATAACCAACAAGTGCTTTCCTCCCATGCAAATTTCCCATCCTTTGCACACAGAGGAGGGGAGCGAACACACTGCCGCACACACACACACACACACTCAAACACACACACACACACACAGTGCCTGGCGACGGCTGTCTGTGATTCTTTTCAGCTGACATAATCCTGATTGATTCGTTCAGCAGATAAAAACTGGGTCCACTTCTGGCCTTTTTAACTGGGGGGGCTGGAACATAATACGGCCTTTTATTCAGCAACAATGTAGCATAATGGCGCTGGAATGTGCAGAGGGGGGAAAGGCCACGTCTTAAACGCTTGTGACACACTGTGCTTTGAAAAAGCCCGTAGTGTAATGTAAAAGGGGGAGAGATAGAAAGAGCAACAACAACAAAAAAAAGCGAGAGAAAGAAATCATTAAACTGCCAGATTACCCATGTGCCCCGGCTCCATCGCAGGCAAATGAAGGCTGTTATTTTGGAAAACTTGTTTTCTTTCTTTTTTTGGGGTTTGTCTCTTCTGTGTGTGTGTGTGTGTGTGTGTGTGTGTGTGTGTGCCATGCAGATAACTCTGCGTTGCCTTCATTTTCTCACAGGGAAATCAAGGATTTGAGCTCTCGAGTTTCCCAAATATCACGGCCGCCCATCCTTCTCTGAAAAGGACGCTTTTGTCCCGGAATAGGTGAGATCATCTCATCGCCACAGACATTTCTTTTCATTCTTTTCTTTTGAGGGGGGGAGGGAGGTTTGTGCTTACATGAACTAACATCCTTCTCTCATTCTCTGAGATACGGACAAAGGCTGAAAGGCCAGTGGATGTTTGGATTAGAGCCCTCAGTCTCAGTTATTAGATGTGTTTCTACTCACGGTACCTCTGTGTGTGTGTGTGTGTGTGTGTGTGTGTGTGTGTGTGTGTGTTTCTTATCATTCTTACTGTCTACTTCCTCTCTTAACAGCTGTGTTTAAAATAAAATAAATACAACTTCTACAATCATCTGTTGTTATCGTACTATTATTTAAAATACTGCGACAAACGAGGTGGAGGAGAAAGTGATGATGAGGAAGAGTAGCTCTCTGAGTTGATAGAAAGAATGAATCCAGTTGAGAGAGTGAAATGTTCAATGTTCAATCCAACAATAAATAAGTATTCTTAAATTTGTGAAAAGTTGATATTGTAGAGAGTTTTTTACACAAATGTGTATATTTACAGCAGAATAATACACAGTGTAGTACTTCATTATCATGACCGGTCGTTAAAAATAACACTTCCTTTGCACTGAACACACACGCACACACACACACACACACACACACACACACACACACACACACGTGAACTCTTTCCTTTCTCTGAACTTCCTCTCCTCCGCTTGGTCTTCAAGTGCTGCGGCGGTGAGCGACAGAACACCAGAGAGCAGACGGCCTTCCTGCGAGTCAATTGTATTAATTGTCGGCGCTAATCTGCGAGCCGCGGCCCTCCCACAAGCGCGGCGGCGTTATCCGCACCGGCGCGGTGGTGGTGACATATCTGGTTACTAATTCGGTGTGGCACGAAGCCAGATGGGAGATGGGAAGGAAGAAGGAGTCTGTTAATCGGCCATTGAAATGTATCCCAGAAGCGACGACGACGACGGAGAAGAAGGAGGCGACGAGGAGAGGACACAAAGGGAGGCGACGCGGTATGGAGGACGTATGTACGGTGGATCAGAGGGAGGAGAACACGGCAGCAAATAGGGCAATATTATATAGGGCAATATGCATATATAGGGCAACGCTAAGTACGTTGCCCTGCTGCAGTCTATAGCACTCAGTCATGAAGACACACACAGGGAAGTAACGACCGTGAGTAATGGAGCCAAAATATCAGGCCCTTCATTAAATATGGATACTGGTGAGCCTTCCCTCAAACCTCAACAATCAGTGGTTTGAAATATCGACAGTGATCGTAAGCCCCCCAAAAAATGATGCAGGTAAATGAGCGAGAGGAGTTGAGGTCGTGAGGATGGAGGCAGGTGGGTGAGGAGGATTTTTGCATTGAAAAATGATCTGAAATGCTTTTAAAAGGCTTCATCTCAATAAGAACAGGGCCCTGATTCTATCCCAGTGTGTGTGTGTGTGTGTGTGTGTGTGTGTGTGTGTGTGTGTGTGTGTGTGTGTGTGTGGTCTTTAAATTCCCACAGGGCCACATGCGTCCCATGTTCACCGTCCGTCAAGCGGCTGGACGTCACTGGATTAGCTGCTAACGTGAGCGTCAGTCTGGAGTTCAGGGTGTTTCTGCGGCTGCACTTCACCTGGACGGCAGGTGTTGCATCGCCCCGTGTCATTGTCAGCGCAGCATGGCGGGGCGTTCAGGGTCAACAGGAGCCCCACAGTGTGTTTTTTTTGTAAATGTAGTGGTTCTCACACTGAACCGGTCTCGAGTCCCTTCAGAGGCCTCGAGGAGGAGGAGAAGAAAAAGGAAAACACGCCTCCTTTTGCATAAATCAATGGATTTCTATCAAACAATACTTAATGAATGTAGTTAGGACTCAAACACACAAAGACACAAATGGTTCCCACCGCGGTAAAGGAAGTCACAGCTCGGAATAAATACATTTTACACTGTATAAGATAAATACTATGCACAATGTTAATAGATAATATGATAATAAATGTGTTGAGTTCAATGTGAATGGTTTTCAGTTTGAAAGTAGAAGCTGTGTGCCATAAAATATGTTGAAAATAAGTTGAGAGAATTGTTTCTTCTTCTTTTCTTCTGCGTTTTGGCAGAAACATGAAGGATGCAAACACTAAACAATAGTTTAGCATTGCTAAACCATCGCTGACCCATTTATTTCCTTCCCCCCTCCTGAAAAAAACTCCCCATACACGCTTACTTTCACATCACCGCTTCAGTTTTTCCATGATGTAAAGAGAGAGAGAAAAGGCAGAGAAAGTGAGTATATTTTTTAAAAAAAGGAGAGAGAAAAGTGGAGCACCTGGCTTCTTTTTAACATGGTTTCACAGGCTCTTCGTGGTCTCTGATGATTCAACAGTTGCTGCTACAAACATCTGCTGCCTGCTCTTAGCAGATCTCAATTAAGGCTCACGCAGCCGGGCACGCCATTCCTTATTTATGCTTAAGCTTTTCCTTTTTTTCCCACCGTGCCAAACGAGGGAAACGGGCCAAAAGGTCTGAGAAACTCCACTTAAAGAGGACATTACGAGGTGGAAAGATGTTGAGAGGTGTTGGCAAGAGATTACAACAACAAAAAAAGAAGAAGAGGAAAAAAGCCGGGCCTTCCTGCCAACATTGGCAGCACTTTTAAGAAAATAACAGCAAGCATAAAAAAAAAAAGAGAAAGAACAACAAACGTCGACAAGCAGCAGCCTGGAGCCCTCCCTCATTTGTCTTTTACCCCGTACCCAAAAGAAAGAGCCGGAGAAGAAGAAGAAGAAGAAGAAGAAGAAGAAGAAGGAGTGAGTGTTGATATGATTATGTAAATGTAAACAGGATTTCCTGCCGACTGGAAGCCGTTTTTCTCTCTGACCCGTTCTCCTTGCAAATCTTCCATTTAAGACAAATTCCCCCGGGGAGGCCGCTCCGCCGTTACTTAACGGGATAATTATGATATACTAAACCTTTCCAAGATCAGCCCCCCCCCCCCTCCCGCCCGACACCCCAAACCCCTCCACTTCCTCCTCGTCTTCGCCTCCTCCCTGAATCTCTCTCTCTCCATTTCTCTTTCTCCGTGTCCCTCGCTCTCTTGTCATTTCCTCTCTGCTTTCCTTCCGTCTGTCCTCGACAGTCGCACTGATTTGTCTGCGAGCGCTAGCCGCATATAGCCGCGCAGACGCAGCCGCGCAGACTGATTTGGCTTTTTTTTTTTGCTTCTTCTTTTTTAAATTTTTTATCATCCAATACTGACGGCGCTATCTTTGGATTTGAAAGCTGTTAATATTGAATCCATGTTGACACAAATTGAATGCTAAAGGAAAATGTCCATGAATAATATGACGTCGTTGAATCGCTTTCCAATGAATGGATCGCTCGTATAGGATCAACATCGCAAAATAAAGAACATTTTACAAAAGAAGGAATGGAACAAATAACAAAATGAATTGTCAACAGCACTTTGTGGATCCTGCTCTCTGGAGCTACGGTAAAGAATGTCGCTCAATAATATCAAAATGTCAGCGTGACTTTGTTTTTTAAAGCATCAAACTCTATTTACAGGTTCTGCCATGAACCGTGCTCTCTTTCTGAATATCCTCCACAGAAACGATGCAATATACACATATGTGTGTTCCACTGCCTCCCTCTTTAAACTTGACTCTGTTCAGCTGAAGAAAGGCCTGAAGGAGGTGAGGACCGTCCCGTGCAGGACGTCCAGCTCCACTGCAAACAACAGGGGGCGCTCTCTCCCTCTCAGCTGACTGCTTCCTATTGTGTATTCTGAGAATAAAATACTTCAAGTTGCAATTAAAAACCATCCAAGCAGCGGAAAAACTAAACGTACGCCTCATGCAGGCGAAAAGAAACTTTCAAGTGGCTCCTGGAGGAAATCTCAACGTCACCAAAAATACACATTTCAACTGAAGAACACACAAAATAAATACTTCTACGACTGTTAATGTGAATACTTGAAGCCGGTTTCATTCAGCTGTGAAACTCTTCTTCTCTCCTCCTCGTCACTTGGACCTTCACAGTATGACCTCACCACGGAAAGATTGAACGGCAAGAGGAACATATCCCTCCGCTATCCCCACTGTGTGCGTGTGTGTGTGTTGCTTTTGTTCCAGGAGATCAGAGGGTGAGCGCAGCGTATTATGGATAACAGTCAGCTCTCACACACACACACACACACACACACACAAACAAACACACACTTTTGATATCAAGACTTTCAGAAATGTTAAAAGAGCGAGCCTCGAAATCACGCCTGCTCCAAACATTTCACGATGCAGACGCACAACTTAATTGCGATTCCGCGTGGGTTGTTTGGTTCCTTATTTACTCCCCGCAACTTTGTAACGGAGCCACACGTCAAACTATTTACGCGCTGGTGTAAGCACTCACGGCTACGACTCCTCTCGCCTGACAGCGGCCGTAAACAGAGGAGCGAGAGATCAAAACCGTTCGTCAGAGAGCGTGACAGATGACAGATATGGCAGGAGATTTTCCATGATCCTCTGCACACATGGGGGGGGGGGGGGGGATGAGAGAGGAGGGGGGGGGCTACAAAGGACAGTGAGAGAGAGAGAGAGAGAGAGAGAGACAGAGAGAGAGAGAGAGAGAGAGAGAGAGAGAGAGAGAGAGAGACAGAGAGAGAGAGAGAGAGAGAGAGAGAGAGAACAAAAAGAGGGGATGAAAATCAAATCAAAGAAAGGTTTCTTTCCATGTGAGGGAGAGCAGCAGCAAACAAATGGAGACATGAAAACTCCCCACTCTCAGTAATGTGTCCGATCAATTATTTACTGCCAAACAGTGTGTGTGTGTGTGTGTGTGTGTGTGTGTGTGTGTGTGTGTGTGTGTATGGGCGGGAGGGGGGAGTTTTTTTCTTCTTTTTTTGTGCTTGTTGGACCAGACGTCGGTCACAACCGTTAGCTCGTGCTAATTGTGACGGTCTGAAATGACACAGCCGTGACCCCCAGAGGGCCGGGGCCCCCCGGACCCTCCGGGCCCCTCGGCCCCCCCGGAGTGGATGGGTGCGTCGGACCCCTCAGCGGTCATCCTCAGACCGGGTCGGGCTCCTCTCAAAGAGGCTCGTCCTCTCTGCAGGGAGGAGAGACGATATCGCTGCGTATCGTTTGACTTTCATGTAAATGTACCTTTTTTTATTTATTACATTTTGTATTAATTCATCTCACATTTGTCTTATGTTCAGTATGTTTTTGTTACATGTAAAAACTCTTTGACGCCCGCGTCGTTGCACTATATATAACTATATAACTATAACTATAGTTATATGCACTCATTCATATTCATAAAGCTGTATAACAATAATTGTATTCAATTATAAAGCCTTTTGGAATGACTTATACGTTAAGTATCATAATAATTCATATTTTCTACTAATGGCTAGTTTTTGCAAAAGACAAAAGTCTGTTGTGATTCTCACGGTTATACATTTTATTAATGTTATAATGCATTATATCCACTCTAATAATGCATTTGAATATGATTTTAAGTTATTTTTAAGTGGCCATTATGTGATTTAAGTTAGTAAAATATAATAAAATCTATGTAACATATAAATGTCACAGATTTTTACTGAAGCAAAGAATAAAAATTATGATCCTTACAAAGACAACGTCAGCGGGTGACAACAAAGTAAAGTACTATGAAGATATTATAATGCTTTATAAGCATATATATATATATATATATATATATATATATATATATATATATATATATATATATAATGTGTATTCTCAGGTTTCATCTTGCTCTCCACAGAAAGACGTTTCAGCCAAAAATGTCTTTAATTTCACTTTAATGGAGCCAAATATATGCCAATTGTTGAACTTATACTTTTATGGTTAGTGGACATCTGAGGCTCATAATAACTGGTCAGTATCTTATTTTTAGAACGAAGAAATGCAGAAACAAGATATAAAAGTTGTCTTTTTACTTCTGCGTACGCTCACAACATCACGGTTTATCTCGTCCGAGCGTTACGATAAACTACTTCATGAGGATGCATCTACGACCCGACCGAGTAGAGAAGGATTCCCAAATAAACTCTCTCTCTCTCTCTCTCTCTCTCTCTCTCTCTCTCTCTCTCTCTCTCTCTCTCTCTCTCTCTCTCTCTCTCTCTCTCTCTCTCTCTCTGTGAGCCTCTCTCTCTCTCACCCTCAGCCATTGTTCTGCTGCTGAAATCCATAACATTTCTTTTGTTCCCCTACTTTCTGTAAGCCCGCTCTCTTATTTTCCCAAGGCCGAGAAACTTCAGACATGAGAACCCCTGATATAAAACCAGGGAAATTTACCTGGGATTAGCAGCCATTGACAAATAACCTTGGTGATAGATGCACAGTAGATTTGGTTCAAAGCTCTCCCGGCAGCCTCAAAAGAGATTAGTTCACTTCTTATCAGGTCAGCCGCGTCGCCTGGGAAATGTGTTTAAAGTCACATTGATTTATTGAAAGATTCCCCAATAAGAAGATATCTCTCGACTTAAGGAGTGTGTGTATGTGTGTGTGTGTGTGTGTTCGTGTGTGTCGTGTGAACGCGTGCCTCAAATAAATTACACCGCCTGTTCAAGCTTTTAAAAAAGAAATAAGTAAAAAGGTCCACACAAAGACGTCTCCAACAAACGAACGATGCGCTTCAAAAAAAGAAAAGAAAAGAGCACTTGGAGATAACTGCTGTTGAATAATGCCACTGGAGAGAGAGAGAGAAAGAGAGAGAGAGGGAGAGAGAGAGGTGCCCCACTCTGCCTCTACCTGTCTCGCCCGCTCTCTCAGCCTCTCTCTCCATTTACCCCATGCTGACAGTGCTGCTGAAAACAGTGATTGTACAGCGGTGAGACACAGAGCGACGCTGACAGGGAGGTATAATAAGGCCCCTTTGTTCCCCAGAGAGAGAGAGAGAGGTAGAGAGACATGCAGAATGAGAGGGGGGGGGGCGAGGGGGGGGGGGGGCTTTCATTTACACCATTACCTTCTTAAGCGTCATTATCGGGCCGAGGAGACGACGACTGTGGGAAAGGGTTAGTGGGCTGGACGAGGGGGGGGGGGGTCCGACATGTCGCTCACCGGGTCCGTCTGAGGGACGATGTTCTCAGATCCTCGCTCTCACACACACACACACACACACACACACAGACACACACACCAACTTTTGAGTCGTTCCCCTTTTTGTTTTTATCGGGTTCTTCACGTTTTATCCGAGTCGATGTTGTTGCGGAACGTCTCATTGCCAACCATCAAGCCTTACACACACACACACACATGCATGCACACACACACACACATGCATGCACACACACACATGCATACACACACACACTCCTCTCTTCTGAATTCAGGTTTTTTCCCAGACACCCGATTCGCTCACTTTCGGGCCGACAGGAGCGTCGGTGAGGATGGCCGCCGACGTTTCTGCGATGGAGTGTGCTTCAACTTCAAACCACACACACAAACACACACACGCACACACACACATACACGCACACGCACACACACACCTTAACGACGTCTTAACTATCTCATGAAACTTTCTGACTATCTAAAAATTGCTTCCTGCAGCAAAAGCCAAGGAGTGCGGAGGCGAGGAAGTAAGAACGCTTCAAAACAAACTTCTGCTCTCAAGTGTTAGTCCCCCCCCCCTTTCTCCCCTCACCCCCCACCCCCCTCCCCCCATTCCTTTCACAACTATATCTGTAACTTGTGTCTCTACTTTCTCTTTGTGCAATGTGCTGCGCACTATGGATGCCCTGCAGGATGCGATTCTTCTATCCGCACCATTACTGCGTCTCTCTCTCCTCTTTGATGCTGAGGCCTTTCGCTCCCCGCCTGCCCCCCCCCCCCCCCCCCTCCGCCCCCAGCTGTAAGTATGAACACTTCTTCCTTCCAACCCGTTTTAAAGCGGTTCCTCCAAACTGGACTTGGACCACCGTGGATCTCACTTTGTGCTCGGGGTGATGAAACTTTGTTGTCGCCAAAAGTTGGACGAACTCAAAAAGAAAAGCACGAGATTTCCCCTCGTTGGTACCAAAGACAGCGGTGTCCACCTCCTGCCTGTAATTCCACCTCTCCCTCTCTCTCTCTCTCTCTCTCTCTCTTGTATAACATCTCAATGTACAATTTTTCGAGGGTTCTATCCTCCTTGTGCCTCCCCCCTTCATCCACATAGCTCCCGCCTCCCTGTCAGTCTCTTCCCTCATGCGTCCGCCATGCCTTCGTCTATCTCTCCCGCTGTTTGCTTTTAACTCTTGAGGTCATCCGGGACCCCCGGGCAGCTCTCCCAGAATGCCGAGCCGGCTAACGTCCTGCCGAGCCGCCTTCTGGACGGAGCGGCCAGCCGGCGCCAGGACTGGATCGGGCGCTCGCTGCTCGAGCGCGTGTTCAGCCGCCGCGTGCAGCCACAGAGAGGCGGGAGGGGGGGGGGCGAGCTGCAGAAGCAGGTTTTCTTCGGCCTCCGGTTCAACACGGACGGTACGAGAACCGCCGAGCGAAACCTCTGGTTGTTCGACGCACACGACTCGTAGCATTGTAACATCAATAAATCATTACCACCTTCGTTTGTCGGCGTCAGTGTTTAATTACCACAAACAACCGAGCGAGGAGACTGGCAGCTTCCACTGGCATCGCCGACGTGTTTCACGTCGCGTGCCAGAGCGCTTCATGGCACGAGGAGATGTTTCTTTAGGACGCAAAGATAGCGATGAAAGGGCAGCTCCTGATTGATCTTTCACCATGAAATCCATCTCTGGTGTCGTTAGCAGATACCTTCGTCCTCAGATCTCCTCTTTCATCTTGTTCACAGTCAGATCAACTCCAGATGCAGGAATGGGCGTCTCAGACCGCAAGAAGCCAGTTAACGGTTAATATTGTTCAGCTTTTTCCAGGTTTGTTGAGCTTAATTAACACTGTATTCAAATCTTCACGTCGTATTCAGACGGACTACGATGCGCAGCATCTCACACAAAAACAGGGAGTTGAGAGCAAAAGGATTTTGAGCATTTCATTCAGGATTTGGTGGCTTTGAGCCGAGAGCCTCAAAAAAATCCAGTAAGAAAGCGTCTGGCTAACGAAAAACACAAGCCGTCTGTGGTTGAAGGAACCCCCGAAGGCCCCAGAGGCCCCAAAGGGCCCAAAGGCAGGGCTCGCTGCAGATTTTGTTTTTGCACGGGGACGTGGACTCACAAACAAACAAACCGGGGCCTTGACAGTCGGTCGGAGTCGCTGCGAGGCCTCCGGACCTGCTCTGTCGCGCCTTCAGCGCTCGCAGGAGGGGAAGTTTGGGGGTCCGAGTCCAAGTGAAGCGCCGGCGCCGGCGCCAGCGCCGCAACATGTTCTGGAAAAAGCCAGCGATGCGGCGGAGAAGAAGCGAACGCGGGAGCCCGACGTGTCTGTGTCGGCGCTCAAGTGGAAAGCTATAATTAGCGATGGAGTCGTTGCATGAGTAGTTTAACTATGCTCAAAGAAACACGCAACAACAACGCGGGGCCTCCATGTCGAGTGTGTGTGTGTGTGTGTGTGTGTGTGTGTGTGGGGGGGGGTAATAATAAGATGACAAGGAATCAGTAGTCAGACATCAACGTTTGAATGTCCCACACACACACACACACACACACACACACACCTCCTCCCCCTTCACTGTGGCGGCAGCAGTGATCTCCGTGAGAGCGTGTGCCTCCATGTTCACGTGTGTGCACGTGCTCATCTATAAGTGTCCATCCTGTGCATACAGACGAGGTGCAGGGGGGATCAATACATCACAAAGGGAGCAAAAAAACAATATCGCAGCATCGGTGTCTATAAAACGCCCGTGTTTATTCAATAGGGGAGGGGGGGAGACGAGGTGGGGGAGGCCGAGGAGCGGCGTGGACCGAAGACGGATGAAGAGAAATCAATGTGCATTCAAACAAACGGCTCGCGCATCGAGACCAAGCGGTCCGTCCTCGACGCGGACGGGCATGGATCACACGATCTCACGCGCCCCGCGGCGACGGAGGGGTCAAGCTCCTCTCCGAGAGCGAGACGAGAGCTCCGGCTGACCGGTGTCAGCTTTTCACTGATGTACATTGATGATGGATGTGTCTGATGGTCATTCATGATTTGTTTTACGTGTGATTGGAGTCTGAAGTTCATCACAAACTAGATGAAAATCACACAACGACTGAAGTTCGTTTCCACACACTCGAGCCTGACGTTCGGTAGATTCATTTGATTTACAGGTAAAGTGACATAAGTTCATCCTCCGTGACCTCCCGCTCATTTTCATACATGGATCCAGAAATATATATCTCTCTCTTAACATTTGTGTTTCAGCCTGACAGCGGATCTCGCCGACGTGCCTCTTGTGGAATCCGTCTGCGTGGCGAGCGGCCGGCCGGCGTTTATCACGCGGAGACAGTTATGAAGTCTGAAAGAGCGCGAGGGAGAGAAGACACACACACGGCGAGAGAGAGAGAGAGAGAAAGAGAGAGAGAGGACTGTAGGGAGGAAGAGAGAGAGAGACGGCTGCACAGGTCTGAGAACAAAGTGTCGGCCGGCGTCAGTCAAGAGCCGCATCAAACAAGCCGAGCTCTTTTGGACACAATGATATCGACGGAATGTCGAGGACAACAGCGACTGACAGGGAGTGTAGGTGTGTGTGTGTGTGTGTGTGTGTGTGTGTGTTCACAGCTGGGTTTGCGTGCAGCATGATTACCACCGGTGCATCTTGGTGTGTGCGTGTCTGTGTGTGTGTTTGTGTGTGTGTGTGTGTGCCTTGTCAAAAACAAAGGAATCCAAATACACACTCGCGCATGAGCATAAATATCACTGGCTGTCAGTCAACTTCAAACAATGCAGCTGTAATCTGCGATAACATAAATACGAGCAGCTGCGCGGAGCCCGACGGAGCGACCGCAGCGGATGAAGAGCGGCGAGTGAACCGCGGACCGCCTCCGACCGCTGACGGCGCCTCCATCACGTCTGCAGCGGAGCGGAGATCTGAGTGGAGGTTCAGAGGAACGGGTTGCCGGTTGACTTCCAGCGCCATTCTTCTTTTTAGGAAAAATAAATAATGCAAAAAGAGATGTGAGCCGGAGGGGTCCGGTGGGGGCCGGTAGGGGCCGGTGGGGGCCGGTGGGGGCCGGTGGGGGCCGGTGGGGGCCGGTGGGGGCCGGTGGGAACTGCGAGAGCGCCGTCCGGACACGTAACCACCGCGAGGACTCTGAATCCCAGAGGTCTGTGTTCCACTCTAACGGTCTAACAGGGTTCTGCCTCCCATCAATAATCCCAGTTGTCATACCTCCCTGTCGACAAGAAGCAGATCATGCTTCCTCTCCCACACACACACACACACACACACACACACACACACACACACAGAGTCTTTGATGTCTCCCCAGTGGATATATTCTATTTCCTATTTCCGTCATCACCTGGTTCTGATTTAGAGGTCAGGAGTGGAGGGGGGGGGCGTCACCTCATGCTTACACTGACAATCTTTCTTTCTGCTGCTGAAATTTTGTTTCAAACACTAAAACTTTTTTTTGTCTTTTTTCCTTCTCCAGCGTTCTTCCACCTCTAGTGATTATGTAGAGGAAATAAAATGCAAATAAACGTTGGACATATGTGAAACATGTGCTGCACACTTGTGGCCATGCGTTCCCTTTCTCCGTTTCCTTCTTCTTCTTCTTCTTTTTAAATGAGGGGAACAGTCATCCGGCGTGGAACGAGTCGTGCTGCCTGACACATCTTCTCGCCGCCTTTCCAGCGAAGGAGACAAATGAAGAGCTTTGCTTGAGCGAGGACAGTGTCTGGTGTCGACCTCTAGATGGTGCTGATCCTTTAGATGTGTGACTCTCAGATATGCGTGTGTGTGTGTGTGTGTGTGTGTGTGTGTGCGTGTGTGTGTGTGTGGCTCTGCACATGAGCATTATGTGTGACAGACAGAGCAGAGTGTGTGCAAACAACCTGTGCGTGTTGTTGTATTGCTTTTTTTTTTTTTTGTGTGCCCAAGGATGGAGACATACATGTGTAAGAATCATCCGCTTTCTGTGTTGCGCGTCTGTGTGTGTGTGTGTGTGTTTTCTTCTTCTTTTATTTATTTTTTCCCCCTTTCCCCGCAAGACAATAAAAACATTAATTTGCCCTGAAATCATTCCTGACGTGAATGTAGAGCGGTGCCCATTGGAACCCAGTAATGAAGCATGCGGCATCTCGCCGGCTCCTAATTTGACTAGTTAAATGACTCCATTACGTGTCTAACAGACAGAGGCAAATCATTTCTGGTCAGTTGAGGCTCACTTACCCGCATCCTGGTGGTGGGGAAATGTCTATGTCTCTGGCTGGCTGGCTGACTGACTGAGAGGCTGGCTGGCTGTGATCTGGCTCACGCTGCCTGCCGCTGCCTCCTGATTGGTCTTTTCTAAAATGGAGTGATGTTTAGAGTACATGTGAGGGGAAGGCCAGACAACACACTCTGGGAAGAATGAAGGAGGACAGGAAAAGTGTATCTGTGTCTGTGTTTGTTATGCATCGATGTGTCTGATGTCATCAAATCAAGGAATGAGATTTATCCAGAAAATATGTATAAATATATAATGTGTTGGTGTTTTCACATTTCCCCAATTTGGGAAATCAAATCCTTGTCAAACGGTGTGATTTGGCTTCTGACAGAGACACGAATAAATATATATATATATATATATATATATATATATATATATATATATATATATATATATATATATATATATATATATATATATATATAGAGAGAGAGAGAGAGAGAGAGAGAGAGAGAGAGAGAGAGAGAGAGAGAGAGAGAGAGGATTAAAATATATTGAATTATTAAAAGGACTACCTGCTGTCCATCACTGTCACTTAACACATGTAAAATGTGAAGTGCTGTCCCAGCAGCCACTGGGTGGACATCTGTTACCGCACACACACACACACACACACACACACGCGCACAGAGTGACACCCCACATTTCTGCGTTCAAAGGAGAGAAGCAATTCATTTGTTTATCGCCGTTGAAAAGCGACACATGTACGTGGATCTGCTGCCATCTGAACCCGATCCCCCGCGAGACGCCGGCGCTCCGGTTTGGACTCGTCTCCACTTGTCAAAATGACCATAGGGGGTTTATTTTTATTTATTTTATTGTTGCCATTTCTTTCTTTGCAGGGCTCCTAAAACTTTGCTCTGATTATAACACGACCAGCCAGTTAATTATGAATATAATGAAGAGTCCAGACAATTAAAGTAAAACATACATTTCTTTTTTTCACTTACATCGCGATGGGTTTGGATTTTGACGCATAAATAATTCCACACATTGACAATAAAAGAAGCATAACAGGTGTTATGATATTCATACGGACATGCATTTTTTATATTGCTCTTAAGGGGTAAATTCCATCGTCAAAATGTGCTGCTGGTCAAACACGATGAATTCATGGAGGAAGGAGCGCACCATGAGCGTCAAAACGAAACAACAGAATGAGCAAGTCTGTCTAAAATAAAACGACTAACGTGTGTGTGTGTGTGTGTGTGTGTGTGTGTGTGTGTCCAAAGATGTCTGACATTTTCTGATGAGTGTGCGAGAGAGTCTGTGACGATACGCCTGTTTAATGTGGATCATCCCTTATGTTCTTCATCTTACAACGAGAGATGCACAGGTAGAGCGACACACACACACACGCACACACACACACACACACACACACACACACACACACACACACACACACACACACAGATTAGCAGTGTCCACTCTGGTACAATCTTCCATCACACTATGTACCCTACTAAGACATAAGACGTGCACCGATTAGCTCTGGAAACATTCAACCTTATGAACCTCGGACTGGCTGCTTTGGCACGTGCATGCCAGTCTGGTGGTGCATGCACGTGTGTGTGTGTGTGTGTGTGTGTGTGTGTGTGTGTGTGTGTGTGTGTGTGTGTGTTCCGTGAAGCCTGACAAGATGTCCTGCTGATTCTTCTGTTGGATGCGATGGGGTGATGAGTGACATGCCTGCATCAGCGATAGCAGTCTGTCTGAATAGATTCACTCCAACAAAAAGAGGCTGGTGTGTGTCTCTGTGTGTGTGTGTGTGTGTGTGTGTGTGTGTGTACATGTGTGTGTGGGTCAATCAAACGCAAAATGCAACAAAAAAAAATGCTTTGAAGTTAGTCATCTACACTAACATAGACTCTCCTTCCAATCACATATTCGTCTTCTACCCATTTGATTTGCTCTCTCTCTCTCTCTCTCTCTCTCTCTCTCGTTCTCCCTGCACCCCCCCCCCCCCTCCACGCCCCCTCCCCCCAGGCACACTGTGTGTCAATAATGCTACCAGCTGCTCCACTGCTGCTGCTTCCAGAGAGAGAGAGAGAGAGAGAGAGAGAGAGAGAGAGAGAGAGAGAGAGAGAGAGAGAGAGAGGCCTAAGTCTGGTGGACATAAAGGGCTTAATGTGATAGGTAATTATGTAGTCTGATCTCACATACAGGATTTAAGAGCTAACTATACCAGCCGTCTCCTGGAGACTCTCTCTCACACACACACACACACACACACACACACACACACACACACACACACACACACACACACACACGGTGGTGTCTATAAATATTCGCCATATGACGGCGAGATGGACGGATGGATGGGGAGATGGATTGATAGATGGGCGGGTAGATAGCGGGGGCTATTAGCCTGTTAGCCTGTTAGCCTTTGCGGCGGCGGCGGCGGCGCGCGGAATAAAGGCGGCGGGTGAACTTTGACCTTCCTCTGGTGTCAGAGGTCACGTGTGTGTACCAAGCTCACACACGCACATAAAAAGGGAGTGCAGCTGCGCAACAGTTATTTTTGTCATCAATTGAGCTGCCGCTTATGTTATTTTTTAAATTATTATTAATTATTTAGTTTGTGAAATATTAGAAGGTTATGAATTATAAATTCAGGGAGAGAAAAACGTGTTCCCACAAAAAAAAAAGAAAGACTTGAATTCCACGTTGGGTTCGTGGTCGATAAATGACCTCAATTACTAATTGTTATTAATTATATATAACTTCTCCAAAATTGGGTTTCATGTCGTTTCAAACGTTCAAACTTTTCGGGTGTTTTGACGTCTTCAAGTATTTGATACTTTTATGACCTTGAGTTTAAATGTCATGAATTTTAATGAGTGGAATTGCAATAAAATATTTGTTTTAGTTTTTCTATCTGTACATTTTGACGCTGAGTGTGACATAAATAAATAAGAGGAGGCGTTCACTCTGCAGCACACGCAGGAGGGAAAGATAGAGAGGAATCGTCAATTGTGACGAAAAAAATCTGATGAAGAAAAACAAATGGTGTTGATGATTGAAAATAATGAAACACCGGCCGACATGTTCTGAGTCTGTGTCCAAACCAAACCAGATATGAAGGATATTAAAGTGTGCAAACATATGAAAGAAATCCTCTCAAGGAATCAGAGTTCACAAAGTTAACGGCGCCTTTTCTCTCCCTCGTGATACCCTTCCTCACTTCCTCCGCCAGTCCTCCCACATCCTCTTCCTCCTCCTCCTCCTCCTCCTCCTCTCGTAGCGCCGGGGCACTCCTGTCGCTTGTGTGACTGTTGATCCTCGCAAAGACAGACAGATCAAATATTTCTCCTCCAGTGTGCGAGGCTTTTCCGCTCGGGCCTCGCGGATATGATGATTGGGGCTGATGGACGGACGGAGGGGGCCCCCGGGGTTTTTTGAAGTCTGTAACAGACAGCGATGGCTTTGATAGCCCGCCGCTCCTCTCGCGCTCCATCACCAAAGACACCGGGGCGAAAAAAAAAAGAGAGGAGAAGAAGAAGACAGGAGAGGAGGGATTTACAGAGAGGAGGCTTGCAGAAAGAGAGCGAGCGAGGAACAAAAGCATCTGTGGAGCGGTCAGGGCCGGCGGCGGCGAAACCGTGAGGCTTTTTTGAAGTTTACACACGGCCCTCCCCTTCAAATCTTTACTTCCCCCGTCCTCCAATGCCTTGCTCATGCCTCGCTAAGCGAGCGGCGGCTCAGTTTGTCCGTCCCGCTTCCTTCCCGAAAGTCATCGCAGCCGTCACACAACTTCCCTTTTCGAGGACAGAGAGCGAGGCGAGCTCTCTCGCCCCGAAGCTGAAAACCACCCAAATCTGTCCGAGTGATCAATCACCACAAATACAAAGCGTTATAATAATTCAAAAACAGGCTCTTGCTAACCTCTTGACCTCTTGAGTGAAACTGCAGCGCAGATCTGAAAGTTTCCAAGTGTTCCAGTCGTACGCATGGCATGGCATTGAGCGGCCATAGAAACACGGCTCGGGTGTGAATATTTCTTATAGTATCTGTGAATAGATCTGCAGATACAGATTGCTGTCAGGCAAGATGGAAAAAGACAAAAGTTTTAACCTCCGAGCTGCTGAATTAAATGTTTTCGGCGCATGTGAGTCCAGGTGTGCGCGGTCCAGCCCCTCCCCCTATTACCGCCATCTTGGAAATGTTTATCCAATCAGGATCCAGACGTGTAGTCAAAAGTACTTTTATGCAATTGATGGACATCATAAAGATGAAATAACAACATCATGGGATGTTTTTTAAAGGTCTTGTCAAGCAGGTAGATTCCAGCAGTAAGTATCTGACGAGCGTTAGCTGCCAGCGTTAGCCACCTGAAGCTAGCGGTCTCACCGAGACGGGTTACGTGCACCTGTCTAGTTACGCTCTCCTTTCAAAATAAACTTCCTGTTTTCCGAGGAAACGACGTTATTGGGTTCAGGAAACAAAGCCGGAAAAAAGCTTAGTGTTTTTTTTCTTCTGCTCTTTAGCGTCTGCAACCTGACGTCCTCTTTTATTTTTACACAAGGAGCGTTGTGTTTGACGCCTTGAGAGTGAGAACGTGTGGAGAACGTGTGCGTTTTCTCTCCTTTCAAAGGTTCGCGTCAAGTCTTTACAGGAACGTTAAAGAGACGTACACAGAGAGGCCGCGTTTTTAGTGGCACATAAGCAAACCCGTGCATCACATTTGTCCCCCGCTCTCTGTACATTACAGTGTGTACAGTGATACTAGTTGACACCCAACAGATGGCTCTTGTCAGGCCCGGAGAGCAAGAGTTAACCCAATCCTCCGCTCGCTCGCCCTCCCTCCCTCCATCCCTCTCTTCTTTTTAAATGTCTCCCATATAAACAGATTTTGTTGCTGCTCAAAGTGGGCTCAAAATTAAAGCGTATCGTTTTACACACATATTGCATGCATATTACGGAGCCCCAGCTGGTGGCGGGCTGCTCTTAAGAGCCATATGATTAAGTTAGAGGTTGGGGTATCCGATAAGATTTGAGCTCTCCGCCGCTCTCTGGATCTCGCTGCCTATTTTACTGCAAACTTATTAAATGGAGGAAACGACGTTATTTCTTTCTCTGAGTGTATGTGTAATTATTGCCACACACCTGTGACTCCCTGCCATCCACGACAGGGGGGGAAGAGGAGAGGAGGGAGGGATGATGAGGAGGGGGGATGAAGGGGGGGAACGAGGAGAAACGTCGTTGGGAGCAGCGGGAGTCCTCGTTTCGGAGAAAATAAAGGGAGGAGGATAAAGAGGAGAGGAAAAACAAGAGAGCTTGTTAATCATGCGCTTTCTGTCACCGGCTGAACACTGATATCCTAATGATTCACGCCGAGATGGTGACATCACAAGGGAGAGTGACGGAGAGAGAGGGGGCTGGGGGGGAAAGAGAGACCAGAGGAAAGGATGCAAATGTGTAAAACAAAAAAAAAGAGGGAGATGATGACAGCCCAAAAAAAATGGACAACTAGTTTTGCGCAGACAAGATGACAGAGAGCATGAAATACATTTGAGGAAAAAAAAAGGAAAGAAAGAGAAGGAAAAAAAAGACAGAAACTGGGAAATGTCCCTCTGAATCTGTCGCCGCATTCCTCACAAACAGGCGCTTGTTTCATTTTGAACAGAACGGGTCTGAAGAAACGCTGTCGTCAAAGTTTTCCAGCCAAGTTTCAATCTGTAAAAATGTTTTATTTGTTCTTCTCTCTCTCTCTCTCTCTCTCTCTCTCCCTCTCTCTCTCTCTCTCTCTCCCCCTCCCTCCCTCCTCGGGCCGGACCACCCCGTCGCAGGCAACACATGTGACGTGATCCTCGGGAGACAAAAGGAAATTACCTATTAAGTGGGGGAGATGATCTTCCTTTAGCCACGCTCCAAAAAACAAGAAAGAAAAAAAAAAAAAAAAGAGAAAAGTGAGTCACCATGTTGTAATTGTTTACCTTCACTGGGCCTTTAAGCCGCCTCCCATCGCGCCCCGTCCGGTTGTAACAGGATAGTTGGCGGCGCTGCTTTCAGAAGCCCAACGCTCTCACTCTCACTCTCCTCTTTCTCTCTCTCTCTGTCTCTCTATCTGTTCTAACAGGACAGATGTCATCGCCCCAAACAGTCTGAGTCATTGTACGCCTCCACACCCCTGAGTAACCCGAGGACATCGGGGAGGGGAGGACTGTCATTTTGACATTCTTTGACATTTAGCTGACACTCTCTCAGTCGAGGGCTCGGTGTCTGGCTCGAGGACGAGCGCGGACGGAACCGGCGGCGCAACGAAAGAAAGAAATAAAATGTCGTGACCTCCTGCGGTTCCTCGTACGATCGATGGAACGTCACCACGACGCGGTGGAGACGACGGGCTGGTGTGGAACCGGTGGGTTCTCTGTCAGCCGCCGTCCAGAACATATATTCACTTTAACTTGGTGGAAAATGTGGAACCAGTTTTGTCTCTTGTGTTTGAGCCCTCGTAGGCACCCGAAATTAATTCCAATACTTGTGTTTATTGCATGTATTTGTTCAGCAAAGTCTTGGGAAAAAATGTATATCTGCAAAAAAAAAAAAAATCTTTTGATAATAACTATGAACATCCAGCATGATATGAGCCAGATTCCCCAAAAAAGCCTCCTGGAGCGTCAATAAGACACCTTTTTGGAAAGATTAGGACCTAAAGAATCAGAATCTGCAACAACAATCACAATAAAACAAAGTCTTGGTCTGTTAGGAAGGAGTTTCAGTCAAAAAACTGTGTCGTTTGGTTTAGAAATGGAATAATTACGTATTTTATGCCAAAATATTGTCTGAATGGGGCATGCTGGGACTTAAAATGGGCGCAGGAGGATTTTTGCGCAAGGTTTCCAAAAGGTTAAAGTGTATTTAGTTTTCTGAAGGGCCCTCTGACTGAAACTCACCCATGCTCACGTTGCCTTTCCGACCGCCATCTACTACAACACACACACACACACACACACACACACACACACACAGCGCCCTGCCGGACAGCGGCGCTTCAATAAACACCTGAACTCTCCCTTTAATGTCCGCCGCTCGATAGCAGAGGTGCTACTAGAGCGCCACACACTGAGAAACGAGTGTTTTTCTGGAAGCTTCCAGTCAGCAGGAACTCAACAACAACAAAAAGGCTTGTTTGTGTGTCTGTGCCGATACAGATCGAGCAGAATGAAAGAAAGGAAAGAAGAAGAAGAAGAAAGGGAAGACGGGAGGGGGGCTGGAAATAGCACCAGCGAGCTGATGTGCTTTTTTTTGGTGGGTGGGAGGGGGGGGGGGGGTAATGTCTTAATAGAAAGCAGATGGTTACAGATGCAGGGGCCGAGTGCCGGTGATGACACATCTTTAATATTTTAGAGTGGTCTTTGCTGTAAATGTTGCAGCAGCTGTCCCCAACACACACACACACACACACACACACACACACACACACACACACAGCCAATGCTGTAAATTTACATCGTTTTAAATCTTTTTTTCTTCCTTTTGTGTGTTTGTGTGCGTGCGTGACTGACAGCTATTGGATTTACTGTAAATTACAGAAATGAATATGGAAAAGTGATGAAAAGGCAGCGAGGGGGGGGGGGGGGGGCTGTACATATGCGTGTGTGCATAAGAGTGTGTGCGTATGAGTGTGTACGTATGAGTGTGTACGTATGAGTGTGTACGTATGAGTGTGTGCGTATGAGTGTGTACGTATGAGTGTGTGCGTATGAGTGTGTGCGTATGAGTGTGTGCGTATGAGTGATGAGTGTGTGCGTATGAGTGTGTGCGTGTGAGTGTGTGCGTATGAGTGTGTGCGTATGAGTGTGTGCGTATGAGTGTGTATGCGCCCAAACTGTTTGCCGCCAAATCAATTCCTCCTCATTCTGAACCGCGCTGATTATTCTCTTATTTTAGGCGGCGGCGGCTCGCACGCCGTCGCCCCGCGAGCGCAGGAACTGATATTCAAATGTAAAGTGATACTGACATAATGAGATGGAGGGAGAGGAAAAGGTTGGTGGAGGAAGGAGATAAATATATATTTGTATTGTGTTTGCGTTTGCCGCCGTTGGTTTTAGTTTTAATGTCAGCGGCGAGAAGAGAAGCGTTTTTTTTCTTTTTCTTTTCTCTTTTTTTTGGGTCGGCGATGCTTTTGAGTCGAGGTGATTGTCATCAATTCGCGTCTTGGCATTTAAACCAACCTCTTCAAATATGAGTATTTGAAATGCAAATACAGCTGCGTATGCCTGGACGAATTAAAAAGGACACACACACAGAGGTAGGGCGATGGGGGGGGGGACAAACACTTTTGCACACATCATATTTCAATTTTTTTGACTAGTTCTTTTTATCATCCGAGCTGCATTGTCAAACACTCCCTTCTTTGTCTCTTTCAGGAAACGGCGGGAAGATAATGTGTCTCACAGCATAAACAGACTATGATTATGTATTTATTTGCATTTTGTCACCCGGCAGAGAGAGAGAGAGAGAGAGAGAGAGAGAGAGAGAGAGAGAGAGAGAGAGAGAGAGAGAGAGAGAGAGAGAGAGAGAGAGAGAGAGAGAGAGAGAGAGGTGCTGCTTTTATCTCGCCCTTGGCTTCACTGTTTTCCACCTCGCGAGGTGTGTTCGATTATGTGCCTTTTTCTTTTTTTCTTTTTTTTTACCCCACGAGGCAAGTGAGAAAATATGATTCACATCTTTTTTTTCCCGCCCTCTCTCCATCTCTCCGGCGCTACAGTTATTTAAACATCAATAGCAATGTGTCTTCTTTAGCGCACACTCTTTCTCATATTGATATTTGTATATGATCATTACTTTGGGCGCCGCACGCTTTGTTATACTGCGTCAGCGCCGATCGCCGCACGATCCAATACTGCAACCTCTGACAATCACAAAGAAAAAACACACCAAAAATAAACACAATAGAGTAGTTTGGATCACCGTATTGTGTCAAATAAGTTACTGGAAGCAAAAAAAGGGGATGAAACTGCAGAAAATTAGCGAAATACTCGCATCAAAACCATCAAAACCATCTGTACCGGCAGAGATGCAGATTTGCGACAGTTTTTATCATATTTTCAATAAAAGATTTGAGTCGACCGGCAGCTAAACTGTGTTTACTCGAAGAAGCAAGTTTCCTTTTAGCAGAATGAATAAGTTTGAGTTCTGGTAAACAGTTACTGTATCGCATGTACACTACCGTTCATAAGTTTGGGGTCACCCAGACACATTTTCCTTAATTCCTAAGAACAAAAATAAAGTTTCTCTTTTTCTGGCCATTTTGAGAGTTAATGAACCCACAATGTGATGCTCCAGATACTCAACCAGCTCAAAGGAAGAACAGTTTTATAGCTTCTCTCACCAGCAGGACTGTGTTCAGCTGTGTGACATCACTGCACAAGGAGTTTCAAGGGTTTTCAAGGGTTTTCAAGGGCGATGATCAAACACAATGTACCATCAGAACACTGATCGCTGCTGGAAACGGGCCTGTAGAGAGTGTGTTTATGATTCATTTCATGTTATCTTAATTTAAAAAATCAGTGCTTTTCTTTGAAAAATAAGGACATTTCCAAGTGAGCCCAACGGTAGTGTAGTCTGGTGCTTTTATTGTGAAAGGGGAGAGCGGAAGGAGGGGCTCTGGCTCCGCCTCCCTGCGCTACGTTAAATGTGTCCGTTCCGCACAACGTGATTGGTTGACGCCTTCATCAGGGTGCGAAAGCCCATAACGACCCCTCCCTGTGTGTTCACGTCAAGAGCCTGGAAGAAAGACTCGCTCCGATAAAACTTCAGGTAAGCTGACGGCACTCTTTCACAAACAGCGAGGGGAGGGGGGAGTCAGGGGGAGGGAGGGGGAGGGAAGAGGGGAGAGAGGGGAGGGGGGGGGGCAAAGAGCAAGAAGAAGAATGGAGAAGAAAGAAAATAAAAGTTGTGTCGGCTGCCTCACTTCCGATAAAGTTGCTGAATATTTGTTTTCTTAATTAACGCGCTCTTTTTCCTGGTTTCTGTCAGACGATGAAGAGGAGGAGGGAGGAGGCGGAGGAGGAAGGGGAGCGGCGGGACGCTCGCTGATCGACGGACGCCGTCAATCGCGGGACGGAGGTTGAAGGACGAATAAAAGAAAAGAAAAAATAAGAATGGTTATATTATTTTGGGGAATATTTGACAAAACGATAGCGACTCAAATCATCGTTTTTTATAACGACACGTAAGAGAACGGAGCAAAGTTTAACCACGAGCGAGGAGGAAGAGAACGTGTGTGTGTGTGTGTGTGTGTGTGTGTGTGTGAGGAAGGGGGGAGGCGTGGGGGGACTACCTGCAGAGAGCCGGCGTCCAAATGAGAACATAATAACAACATCAGAGAGCGAGGAGAGGGACTGTCTGCGAGATGACAACGGTATTAGAGAAGAGTCAGATAATTAAGAAATGCACTTAGTGTTTTGTCAAAAGTGGCCGTCACTGACGGAGATGGAGTTTAGCTCGGTGTGTGTGTGTGTGTGTGTGTGTGTTTTTACCGCACCGGAGATAATGAGCCCGGGAAATAAAAGGAAGAAGAAGAAGAAGAAGAAGAAGAAGAAGAAGAAGAAGAAGAAGAAGAAGAAGAAGAAATGGAGGGAAAAACAATAAACAGTGAGAGAATCAATCAATTTATTGAAATGAAAAGTTGTGTTCTGTCCACACGACGATGCCAAGATGTTGTTTTTTTTCGGGGACATTTCTGATGTCGCTGTCCAGTCGAGGGGGGAAGGAGGGGGGAGGGGGGGAGACATCTTGGATGGGAAGCAAACAAGAGGGGTGGCAGAGGATGGGAGGGGGGTGGGGGCACAGAAATAAACCCAACTCCCATCTGATGAGCAGCTTGTACGTAACACTGAACCGCCGCCTCGTGCCAACGCCTCCATACAGAAACACCACGAGTGCAGATTTTTAGAGAAGATTTCCCTCCTTGCTCGCTCGCCCCGTGCTCCCCCGCTCTCTCTCTCTCTCTTTTTTGGCCTGGAGAGGAGCACTTCGAGCCGGAGCCACGGATAATCAGGTGCTGGTGCCCCACACACACACACACACACACACACACACACACACACACACACACACACACACACACACACACACACACACACACACACACACACACACACACACACACACACACACACACACACACACACACACACACCTTTTGTCCCCTTGCTTCCCCGTGACGTGATAATGAAATTAAAGACGTGGTGAAGAAGAAGAAGAAGAAGAAGAAGAAGAAGAAGAAGAAGAAGAAGAAGAAGAAGAAGAAGAAGAAGAAGAAGATGTAATGCATTCTCCTCTTTTGCGCCCGACTACAGGACAGATGATGTGGCCATCTTGAGATCGTTTGTCATCTGTCAGGCGGCGTTGACCTTGCGATGGATGCGGGGGCTCGGATCGTCTTTTTACGACGAGAGAGAGAGAGAGAGAGAGAGAGAGAGAGAGAGAGAGAGAGAGAGAGAGAGAGAGAGAGAGGGAAGAAGAAGACGATAGAGAAATAAGAATAAATGAAAGAAGATCAGGCGGAGAGATAGAGGGAGCCGTAGAGAGAGAGAGAGAGAGAGGGAGAGAGAGAGAGGGAGAGAGAGGAGGGCTGTTGTTTTCGGTAATAAAGACAACATTTATGCCTTCCATTGGCGCTGCCAGTTAAAAGAGGCACAAACAGGGAAATCCATTATGGAACGCTTCTTAAAAGTGTGACCAATCCCTGTTCAGTCAATTAGAGTCTGGAGACGGAGAATATGATGTTTGTCTGTTTAGCCTCGCCGACACACACAGATCAGCCAGGATTTGACGATGGAAAGAGAGATTCTCCTCTTTTTCTCTCCCCTCTTGGAGGGAGAGAGAGACAAGAGATGGAGGGATGGAGAGGCAGCGCAGCCAAGCTCTGCTTATCTCTTTTCTTCTCCTCTGCTTTTCCCTGCCTTTCTTTTCCTTCTTTTCCTCTCCTCCTCTTCCCTCCTCCCATATACAAAAGCATTAATGTGCGCGGCTCTGTGCTTTGCCATTGTTCTGTGTTTAAGAGCTTAAAAGCGGGACGTTGTTTGTGTAACTGGCAGAGTTGGCGGCGGCTGCGGGCCGCGTCCAAAAAAGCCTGCGCTTAAAGTTGCTCGGCTGGAAGAGGAGAGAGGAGGAAGAGGAAGAAAAAGAAGAGAGAAATGGGCCGCATTAAAAAGGGAGCGAGAGAGGAGGCAGTTAATAAGAGTGGTTACCCCCAGAATGAGCGGGGATGAGGTTTCACATTAAAACAGATTTATCTTAAAGTGTGCTTCTAATCCCTTCAGTTTTAATCCACACACACACACACACACACACACACACACACACACACACACTCCGCCACTACCACCCCATCCACGGACCCTCCGCTCGCAGCACCCCCTTTTTTTCACAATAAAAAAAACCATAAAGTTCTTACAATTTCTGGAAACTGGCGAATGCGCCGCGGCCGGATTTTACAAGGATTCCCGGCCGGTGAATCACGCAGCTCTGAGGGACTCATCTCTCTCTCTCTGTCTCTCTCTCTCTCTCTCTCTCTCTCTCTCTCTCTCTCTCTCTCTCTCTCTCTCTCTCTCTCTCTCTCTCTCTCTCTCTCTCTCTCGCCGCGGATTATTAAAACGAAGGGAAAGGAAGTCGCGGGGGCACCGAGGAGGGCAGAGAGGACAAAGGGAGAAAGAGAACGAGTGTATGAGGGTGTGTGTAAGTGTGTGTGTGTGTGTGCGTGTGTGTGTGTGTGTATTTTCTGCCGTGAAACCGTCCGTCTGATGCTTATCGCGGGCAGCGGTGAGAGGTGGCGGGGAGGCGTTGTCATGCTCTCTGTCACACCCGGCTGTGTGTCACACACACACACACACACACACACACACACACACACACGCTGGATGGATGCCTGTGTCCACTGCAAGCTGCTTGAATGAGGAAGCATATGGGTGTATGAGAACCTCAGCCCACTTCATGAATATTTGATTCATATTTCCTGTGTGTGTCTGTCTGTGTGTCTGAGGGAGAGAGAGAGAAAGAGAGAGAGAGAGAGAGAGGGAGGAAATACATTTTTTCTTCCTCTCTCTTTCACTTGTCATTGCAAAAAGAAAAAGGAAAAAAAAAAACTCACAAGGCTTACTTTGTGGCATTCTAATCATAATTGCCAATCCTGAATACAAATCTCTCAGCGCTAAACACGTCAAGTGAAATTGAAATGACAAAACGAAGCTCATATGACGGTGTAATCAAAGATACATTCAGGGAGGGAGAGAAGAAATAGGAGAAAAAGTTGAGCCAGTAAGAGATGAGGATCAGGGGGCAGTTATTAGCCGGGCCAGAGGGGGGAGGGGCTGTGGGGGGAGGGGGGGGGGGACAAAGAGCCCCAGTGTTGGAGGGCAGCTTAACACTGAGCCCGTTACTGTACCTTTCAAAACTAATATGTAACCATATCTGTTTTAAAAGGACGATTCATATTACTGTGAATGCATGAGAAAAGTTGTTCCCATCCCTGCGACCCGGGAAACTCGAATCCCACTTGTAATAACCCCCCTAACACACTCTCTCACACACACACACACACACACACACACACACACACACACGTATACACACTCACACTAAATTGCAGGCCTGGCCTTTTGTGGAGAGCATCCCATTAAAAAAGAGGAAGAAAAAAAGACGGGGACATTGCAATTTTTTTGTAATGATGTAAAACATCTTCAGCTTTTCTTCGGCGGGACAAGGGCGGCGATTGTGCTCCGGCGTTACCGCGGCCCGCTGAGAAAGGTCGGCGTGGGCGTGGCCCGGCAGAGGAGGGGGGGGGGGGGGGGGCGGACAAGGGCGGCACTGAATGAAAATTGGGTTATATGTGATCAACTAAGTTATTAATCAGATTAAAATGGATTCCCCTCTGCCTGCTGTTTAACTAGGCAGGAGGGAGGAGGAAGAGGAGGAGGAGGAGAGGGGGATGAAGACAGAGAGTGGCGAGCAGCAGAACAATAGGCCAGTGTTTACTCACGCAAGAGCAAAAGAAAGTCACGGCTCCAGCGGCTGGAGTCAGGGTGGCGGACGAGTCCCGACGAGGAACCGGCCTGCCCTTAAAAAAAAAAAAAAAAACCCAGAAAAGCCCGTGCCCTTGCCGGCGGTGCCCCCTGGCCTCATCCAGGTAACCGCTCTAATCCTGATTAAATCACTGTAATTAGAACACGCCGTGTTCCTCCACCCCCGTATTCTCCCTAATAAAACAATGCGGCTGGTTTAAATCCGGTCGCTGGGATTTAGCGACGCAACAATGCAGTTTATATCCATCTCTGCCGAGGAATTAAGTGTATTTTCTAACCGCTAATGTTATAATGTTGCCGGCTTATTTGTCTCGACGCTCGCTAGTCCTCCTTTTTCTTATTCCCCCGCGGTTTGGCTTCTCTCTCTCTCTTTCCGTCTCTCTGTTTTCTTTCCGAGCGCAACTTTGTTTATTTGCGTCTTATTTATTTGTTTCTCTGCGTCTTTTTTTTCTTTTTTTTTCCCGCTCCTTTTTTTTTTCTTGATGTCGAAATCAAACACGTTTTTAGCGAGTGGTCGGGATCATCCTTTCCGCTACGGGGGAAAGAAATAATGCACGTTATTTGTCTTTAATTGCCACACGGCTTTTCAAACGCGCCGACTCGCTGCCTACGTGTCTGCACCTGTGTATGTTTTTTTTGTTTTTGTTGTTTTTTATTAGTATCACTGCGTGCCTCCATTGATGTGGAATAACAGAGGAAATAAAAGTTGACATAGTTTCTTCATTTTTTATTTTTTTTCACCCCCCTCCCTCAACCCCCTGTTTCCTCTCTCTCTGCCTCGCTCTCTGTTGTTTTTTATATATCTGTGTTTTTCCTTGAAGTTGCCGCGGCATTGTCTCATTATGTGTCGACTAGCTGTGTAAGTGTAGTTATTATGCCTGTGTGTCTTTGCCTGCCGGTACTCTTCTCTCTCTCTCTCTCTCTCTCTCTCTCTCTCTCTCTCTCTGCCTCTCCCTCGGAGGATGAGGAAGGCTTTATGAGTACAACTCCTCTGAGGCGTCCTCCTCACATCTCCGGGGCGCCTGGGGAAGAGGGAACGTTGCATTCTTAAGAGGAGCAACTCAAACTGAACAAAGTCTACAGGAGTCGGGGAAGAAAAGAAACAAACAGCAAACTAACGAGATGGGAAGCAGAGATCATGTCAAATATATCGGGTTGGAAGGCCAATTTATAACCCATTGTTTCATGTCGCGCAATATCGAATGCGATGAGCGCCGACGTTGGCTATGAGCGCGCGCGGATGGGAGGCGTGCATATATACATAAAAGCACTTGATTTGCGCGTACACACACACACATACACATACATATATATATATATATATATATATATATATATATATATATATGTGTGTGTGTGTGTGTGTGTGTGTGTGTGTGGATGTGATCCCCGGCTCCCTGCAACCTCGCAGCTCCCACGCTGTCTTCACCCCCCGGTTTCCCCATCCTGCTTCTGAAATAATGAATAGAATAATTGTGGCGTAACTTTGCAATCATCCAGCATTTCGTCTCCGCTTCCTTTTGGAGGGCAACTCGATACTGGCCCTTCACTCACGGCGCGGTGCTGCCGGGGAACGCCATGTGGCCAGTGTCATCAAACGCGATGTGGCCAGTGTCATCGGTGGGTATTAGCGAATATGTCTGAGAGAGATGGAGGAGGAGGAGGAAGAAGAGGAGGAGGAGGTGGGGGTTGAACAACGGGAAGAATAGGACGCCTTTTTTTCCTCCTTCTTTAGAAAGGGACCCCTTCAGCGGGCGCAGCCGTTGATAGCCGGGGAATTAGCGGAGGGGGGTCGGGGGAATATTTTTTCCCGAGTTATCACATCTGCCGAGGAGCCGAGCGAGACAGAGAGTGAGCAACAGGTACCGTCCTCGGGGCTTGACAGCAGCTATTACACTTAATTGCTCTTTGAAAACTACACCATTTGCACTTTTAGGTGACAAGGTGATAATTCACCTCCGCACAAGTTAAACCCCGTAATGTTGTTGCACACGTGAAATAGCACCTCGCCTCCGCCAGCTGTCAAAGCTGTCATCTCGAGCGCGCAACGAGAGCCGGGGAAGGAGAGGGGAAGGGAGCGCATCGCTAACAGTCGTCTTCCTCTTCTCCTCCTCCTCCTCCTTCTTTTGGTGAAAAGAGAGACGGGCAGACAGGCCCTCCAGACGGCTTAATCACTGGAGGAGCCCGAGCCCTGCAGCAACGGGGAAGAGAGAAAGAGACGAGGCGGAGATGAAGGAGGAAAAAATAAAGGGAGGATCCCGGAGTGTGGGAAAGTGAAATGAAATGTCGGGATCTGGTCCGCTATGAACAGAGGAACGCCGTTGAGGACAAGCTCTGGTGGAGGAGAAGTCCATCACAGGAACCCGGTCCGGGGGAAAAGAAAAATGTGAATTTGGGCCGTGCGTTTTCCTCACGTTACTCCTGACATGTCATAACAAATGAGGTTTCATTCACTCTGAGAGATCTGGGAATGCGCCATCTTTTCTTTTCTCTCCGACTTCTTCTTCCGACTGTGTTCTTTGGCGCAAAGGCAACAATGAATGATGATGAGCAATCAGATGCAAACACACACAAAAGAGGAAAGGAAAAGAATAAAGTTATCCTTTGGAAAATTCTTCTCTGCGTTTGAGCCGTCCTCGGTGAGGGAGCAGCGGGCTGCCCTGAGAGGAAGCAGCTCGGGGGTTAGGTGTCTTGCTCAGGGACACTTAGGGACAGCTGGGGATCGAACCGGCTACCTTGTGGAAACGGGACGACCACCCACGAAGGGCCAATCACCTGCAAAGCCTTCTGTGCTGCCACACCTTTTTATGAGCCGACCCTTGAGGCAGGTCACGGGGCGAGGCCGGGGTCAGCGGGTCACGGTGCGCTCCGTGTGGATCCTTAGCATGTTGGGTAAGAATAAATAAATAATTGTTTTTGCAGCCACAATAGGAGGAGAGACTTGTGTCATGCTCTCTGTGAGCCAGTGCTCAGGTCT
>NW_027175820.1:915000-930000 GCF_023055335.1 Clinocottus analis
TACTCGTGTATTAATGTGAGGTCACAGAAGCAGGAATATCAAACTGAGCATCAATAGTTTTAACAGTTTAAACTTATGGAAATGAACCCTATAAATAGAACTCATTTAATATAATTTGTTTGTATGTTTGTATGTTGGACTGAATGTAAGGTCGACACGATTGTTTACAAAAGCTGACAAAATGTTGCCTGGTTGTTTTGGTTGTTTTGCTTTATTATTATATATTATATTTTTATTTTGACTTATTCACCTGCTTGTTTTTGTTTGTCTTTTCTTTCCTTGTGGCCCTTCTTGGCCAGACACACGTTTAGTTTATTGTATTCTTTCTTACCTTTGAGTCTCATATGTTTTAGTGAACTATGGAAATAACTAAATAAAATATCAAATATAAAAAAATCAGTATCAGTTGTATTAGCAGCCGGCATGAAGCTGTTTTTGAAGCGGCCATAATGATGACATCATATTTAAACGTATTGCTCGGGGTTCACAGGGGATCTACAGCATACAGTCCATGGCAAAGTTCAATTCAATTCACTTTATTTTATTTTGTATAGCCCAAAATCACAAATTACAAATTTGCCCCGGAAGGCTTCACAATCTGTACACACACGACATCCCGTCCGTCGACACTGACACACAAACAGAATCACATTGGTTAGTGTTTGGGGAGAAAGATCCCACATTTTCCTTTTCAGAGTATCATTGTGGTCCGTTGGGAGTTCCCCGTGCCCTTTAGCACACGTGTACGACGGCCGAAGGCTTCAGAAGTCGCCCGATGTAACGCCAAACTCAGTGCAACCACTCATTCATATTCATATTCATATCCGAGCAGCACGCCTTGATTTGACTTGTTTTCCTTTAATCTTTTATATTGTTCCACGCTATCTCGCTGGAGATCTGAATGGTGAATATCCGTCGCCAAGAAGTTGCACACATAACCACCGGTTGGGTTTTCTAATTACAATCAGACGAGGACAAACTAACAGCAAGTAAGAAAGGCTTTTGTTCCCCAGAGGAAGAGCGTTTCTGTAAAGGTCACACATCCCGAGCGGCAAAGGGAACTATCCACATTACACGGCTTAGACAATAAGTAGGGCGTTCTCACACAAACAGGCATCTCTCTATTAAATTAAACATGTATATATAGTTATATATCAATCTTGTGTGGTTTAAATTCTCCCATAAAGTTAAGCTATGCAGAGAGCCCGGCTCCATGACAACGGATGGAAAGGTCAGATGAACACATGTGGCTGCATTGCTTCATTAACAGAGGCGTCACTATTATCATAGATTATTGTGTCTACTGCGGCGTTATGAATGTGTGCCTGCAGACATGCACTTTACATTTCATTGGAAAAATGTCACTTGGTTTTGTCATCCACAAAATGAAAAATACGTACGACTGTGTCTGAAACTAACAGTGAGGAAAAATATGATGGAAAGATGTCTTCTTTTTTTTTTTTCTTGATTAAATCTGACAAAATAAGCAAAATATGACAATCTGTCTCAGGGACTGCAGTTGAGTAAACATTGCAGCTACAACATACTGTATCTGGCAATGAATTCATGTGAAAAAAATAAACCACGTTATGTTACATTATGTTATGTTTGAATCAAAAATGGGCAATCGCTTGTTCAGTCTCAACAAATGTCTCCATTTTCCAACAAAGAGGAGTTGCTAAGTCCTCTTTCTCCCTGTAACGGTAAGTATAGCTCTGTGCTCCAAAAGGTCAACACCAACACTGGGTTTTAACTTTCCTAGAGAGACAATTCAGCAACCACCCCTAAACAGCACAAAAGGGTTGTAAAAAAAAAAAAGAAAGGAAGAAGAAGAAGAAGAAATAAGAAAAAAAAAAGCATTTCCTTCTCCAGTCTCAAGGAGCGGCTGTAACCTTAGCAGAATCATGAAAGTTGACAGTTCATTTTTCACAGGGTCATAGATCGACGAGTCTTATAAAGTAATGGGCTTTTGGGAGCCGGCTTTATGAGAGCTAAGATAGTTAAGAGACATGTGGAGGAGATGGCAAGGGGAGCCGAGGTCCTGCTCTTACTCATCCAGGGTTATTCCCTCCATGCCGCGGAGCGGGAGGGAGGCGCTGCACTTCCAGTAATATAAACGTGTAATAAAGATTAATCTGTTGCTAGTCGGCAGGCTGATAGCTTCTAAACCTGCTTGAAATAAGGCTGAAATCACTTCAGAGCCAATCTCAAGACCTTTAGTGAGTGTCTGAGATTTCTTTGTGGGTGTCGGGGAAAGTATTTTTTTATGTGTTTGTCTTGTGTGTTTAGTGTTTATGTGTATGAAGTGCTTTAAAAAATTGAATTTGCTTCCAACACATGAGCATTCACGACTTTTTATGTGTGTGGTTTTCTGCTGGTAAAGGTGTCTGGATATCGGTGTGTGTGTGAGTGTGTGTGTGTGTGTGTGTGTGTGCTTTACAGCAGTTACAGTTCCAGTAGGGGTTAAACACACTCACCAGGTGCATCTGGCCTCTTCATGCCCCCTGTGGGCGCTCCGCCCGCTCCGCCTCCCAGGCCGTTGAACGCGGGGAGGTTGTCATTGCTGTAGGCTCGGAGGACCGAGAGCATGTTCATCTGCTGCTCTAGGTGGGTGTGCTGCTCGGTCTTCAACAGTCCTGGGGGTCCTCCAGGAGACAGGAGGGCCAGACCCTGCTGCCACTGCTTCTCCAGTGGCAACGCTTGGTTCTTGGTTTGGGGAACCAGAGAATGTGGCGTCATGGCGGAGGAAGATGCGACCAAGCCACCCCCGCCCCTTGGGGGCAGAGAGGAGCTGTCTTGGAGGTGTTTGGAGTGGTTCTGGAAAGGGTCTGAAGTCGGACTTCCGTCTTCCTCTCTCTCCACGTCCATTTGCCCATCCTCGTCTCTGTCCTCCTCCTCTTCAGCCACTCCTCCCTCCTCTTCCTCTTCGTCGGAGTGATTCTGTTGCTGCTGTCTCACTGGGGTGGTGGAGGGGGTGTCGCTGGCACTGCGCCCCCCGGCCTTTGCAACTTCGTCATCTGATCCAACCTGGTCCTCCTCGGTGTCTCCGCGGGAGCCCCGATCCCCGATCTGGTCATCTCCAGCTGGAGTCGCTCCACCGAAAGCCCGGGTGGGCAGCTCCATACCCTGCTCTGCTGGGGCTAAATACGCTTGAAGGCCCTGGTTCATCCTCTGGGAACCATCATACAAGCCACCAAACCTCCTGTAGAAGTCACTCTGGAAGGGATTGTAGGGCTGGTCCATGTGGTTGTTCCAGCCTCCCAGGCTTTTCTCTCCATTTCTGTCTCCGTCTTTGTCAAGGGCCACACCAGAGGTCTTGGTGTTGGCGGAGTGAATGGCGGAGGTGGTGGGAGAGCTCTCTCCGTGGAGCTCCTTGCCCGTGTCGGACCGCTGCTGTTGGGCCTTGCCCAGGTGGTTGGCCTGGAGGTGCAGAGCCATGAGCTCGAATGAGGAGGTGGAGAAGGAGCAGAAGAGGCAGCCGTGCCACGCCACATTGTCATGGATGGTGACCGAAGAGCCGGGGAGGGACCCGGATGCAGACTCAGGCCGGACTGACACAGACAGATCAAGTGGTTCAAACTGGGACCCGGGTTTACCGGGCTTTGAGTTGGGTTTGGCTTCAGCCTTGTCTTCTCTTTCCTGGTCGGCCGAAACGGCCCGCTTTGCTTTGGGCTCGCCATTGTCATGGTAGCACTGGGCCTGGAGCTGGACTGACCCCTGGTTGTCCTTCATGTCCTTCTTCATGGAGCTGAGGACAAAGCTGTCCATAAAGGCCTGGAGAGAACCTTGAAAGTGGACCCCGTTTCCCATCATGCTTTGGTAAGCCCTGCTTAGGTCGGTGTAGCTATCTGTCCCCGTTGAGACGAGGGCGGACGGGCCATCGGCAGCCTTCATGTTCTCGGCTGAAGAGGCGGAGTCAAAGCGGCGGTCTCCGCGCTCGCGGTCTCGGTCGTGCGGAGACATCATGCCGGCCGATGCCCACTGGTGCGGCAGCATTGGACCCGCCCTGAAGTCCAGGTTGGGGGGCATGCTCTTGAAGACATTGCGGAGGACGTCTGGTCGGGCAAAGACGCCGCCGCCGGTTGCCTTCCCGTGATCCTCTTTGTGGTCAGAAGAAGGGGTGTGGCAAGAGGATGGGCCTGAGGTGGTGGAGCCATTCTGACGCTCGCGGTGGTGGCGCTCCAGGTGGTACTTCAGACTGGCAGACTGGGTGCCGGCATAGTCACAATGAGGGCACCGGTAGGGTTTCTCTCCTGAGAGGCCGAGAACGAGAAAGAGAAACAGAAAGGGAAAGACAGGGAAAACAGTGAATAATTAACCTGATTATTAGATTGACTGGATATCAAAATCTATTTATTGGAGCAGGGAACGTGGACCCTAGGGTCATGTAACCTCCCTGAACAAAGAAAATTAGGTCAAATGGGTTGAGCTCACACAAAAAAAAAGATATGCATTTCATTAACTACTATGAAAAAAGAGGATATTTCGCTTTTACTTGGTATCAAAAACAAATGCATTTTCAAACTCTTTAAAAAAGGATAAGGGAAGATTGAACAATCAATAAAATATAGAAAGAAAACATTTTAAAAGAAAAACAACTAAGCACATAATTAAATTAAATACAACACAAAGTGGCAATGAACAGTCTTCCACACACTGTGTGTCTGTGAGTGTGTGTCTGTGTGTCTGTGTGTGTGTCTGTGTGTGTGTGTGTGTGTGTGTGTGTGTATTGGGACAGGAGTAGGGTTGTGGAGTAGAAATCTGAATGTGGGTCGATCCAGCCCCGCCAAGTGAGCCATCACTCACATCAACAGTGTAAAAAAAAAAAAAACATTTCACCATATGGTGCTTTCAGTCCACTACAAGAGATAATATTTTCAACTGACAACAAACTGCCTCGATGCTATCTGTGTTTGCACGGGTAAGGGCTGGGCCTGAGGGTGCGGCTCGGTCCGTTTGTGTGTCTGTGTGTGTGTGTGTGCAGTGGGGGTCATCGTGCCTCTGTTCTGGCCTCGCTTGCAGTCGGGCCTGGGCCTCGGCGATGAGAGTGCAACTTCTGGGTCATTCTCTATTTGCAGTTTATCTTGAGAAGCATAAATCAGTCGGAGCGTAGCGTCTCCCCGACCACTGGAATACAATATGGATGAGACGCTACGATGCAAAAATAAGTCATTGAGTATTGGAGAAAAAAGAAAGAAGAAAGAAAAATGGGCGGACAACATATGTGGACCACATGCTTGTTGCAGTGAGGCTGCGAGTTCCCTATGATAAAGAACAGTATGGTTGACTACAGGATGCACAGATCAAAGAGATTTACATTAGGGTAAAAGAGGGGTGAATCTGTTGTGTAACATTTGCATATATGTATTTGTGCTGCACATCCATATTAATGAATATATTCTTGATAATGGTATAACACCGGCATTATTCTGCCAGAAGTGGATCTTCCATTGGAAAGATACTTATGTTGAAATAGAACACATCCTGCTAGCAATTATAATAGGCTTGGAGTCTGAGCCAGATTTGGATTCATTAAACAATGAACAGAGAGGGAAAAAATGCTAAGCTGGATTCTTTTTTTTCTTTTTTTCTTATATATATACACATATAAAAAGTTCCCAGAGAGGAATTTCTGTTCGAGGGATAACAGTGGCTGTGTGAAAAGAGAGAGGGGGATTGCTGGAGAAAAAAAAAGAACAAAAAAGGATGATTGTAGTGTTTTGTGTGAATGCACATTTCTATATATACAGCATAGGGCAATAAACTGTTTAGATTATACACATGGAAACCATTTTATAAAAGGAGAAAAAAGGCATTGTTTCGCAAGGCTGGTTTGAATGATTTAAGTCGGGCTGTGTAGTAAATCATGGATATAATTAGCAAATGGCATACTGCTCAAGTAATTTATCATTATTTAGAGGGCACCATTCCAGAAAAAGACTGCGATCTGCAGACCTACTGCAGAGTTCTCAAATAAAGGGCCACAAACACCAACTCAATACAATATTGATACATGAGAGAAACGAATAGGAGGGCGTACAAAAGAAAATTGAAGGTGGAAACGCCGAAGAGGAGCAGAGAGAAAGACGGAGAGAGACACACACACACAAAAGAAAAGGGGAAAGAGAGAGCGTGCAGAGAGTGAGATAGCCCTGATATCTTTTATCTTTCGCCAGAGTGGCTATGAAGCATTGAGTATATTTAAAATAAACCATACGAGATGAGCTTTTAACCCAATAAGTGCTTCTCCTGTGTGCTGCCGAACAGAGGCTCAGTGCTGATTCAATAAGGAAACGTCCCTGATGCAAATGATCATTCTCAATTCCTCTAACTGGACAAAATGATATTCTAGGAGCCAAATTAGACAGAAATTAGACTGATCTGATCTTCTTTTTTTTCTGCCTCTGTCTTTTCTTTCCTTATAAAAGGTTGTTAATGTGCATGTGATGTGGAGGGGGGGGGGGGGGGGTAAAGATTGTGCGTTTGACACTCTCTTTTGATGGTCGCTGAGGAAGGCAAACAGAAAATAAATACAAATGCCCTCAGAGAGCCATCAGTTTATTACACTTTTCCATTAAAATGAAGCATTTAAATATATCTGGAGCGAGCGAGACAGTCGACAAGTGCATTTCTGCATCTACTTGTGTTCACGTACTTGTGCGCGTGCACCATTTGGAATGTGTGCGAACACATGTTTATGCATGCTTGTCGGCCTGAGCCCGTGTGTGTGTGTGTGTGTGTGTGTGTGTGTGCGTGTGTGTGTTTGTGTCTTAGAGGGCCATTTGGACTGGCTAAGACATCTGCTCCATCATACGTCAGGGGCCTGGTGTGACATCTGGGGAATATACTGTATCCTGCCTTGCAACATTACACACAATTTACTGCTAAAGGTCATTATGTACCCGTTAATCCACTTTTAATTGATATCAGCGCAAACAGCACAACCTCCCAGCCACATGACAGATCACTGCCGCCACAAAACCAGAAAATTGCTATTTGGGAGTTAAAAATAGAACGGTAAACTTTTTGCTGTTGTCCGTCTTGGCTTCGTCGGACAACTTCGGACATTTTGTTCCTTCCAAAGGTGAACGATAGAAGGGTAAAAAAAAACAAAAAAAGCCCCAGTGCGGCTATATAGAGTTCATAAACATCTAAGCGACACATGTATGGCGATAAATCATTCTTCTCCTGATTGCTGGGCTGGGATCTGCTCCTCCATAGTATGTTTTCACTTCATGCTGCATGTACAGATTTCATCTGGCTTTGTGTGAACTGTGACAGCGCGATAGAAACAAGTAAAGATAAACACCACAAACCTGTACTGAGGGGCAATTAAAATGGCTTAATAGATATGACATACTGGAAGATGAATTTCCATTTGGCCGGAAGGATGAAGAAAAAAAACAAACACATGTTTGAGAGACGGAATAATTGATAGAAGCTGTTTTACATCTGTTTCAAGTATACGTGCTTAAGTTAGTGGTTAGTGGTGAATTGAGAATGCCTCTAATGCTGTCAGGGTTAACAGTGCAGAAAGTGCGTTAGTATATACGCTCTGCAACTTGGGATGGACGTGCCCACCCAATGGCACTTTGATGCATTCAAAGGATAAGGCCAGAGATGTTATTTATGTTTCCTTTTGTCCATAATCCTACGGCGACGTCGTTTCATCTCTACTCGTCATACTCCCCGAAAGCCCTTCAGCTTCTTTGTTGCAATGTCTGTGCACAATTTCGGCAGTAAAGCGGTCAATGTTAACGTTGTAACACGTGGTTAACGTTGTAAAGCGGTCAAAGTTAACATTGTAAAACCTGGTTAACGTTGTAAAACAGTTGCGGTTAACATTGTAAAACGTGATTAGTGTTGTAGAATCACTGTTAACGTTCTAACACTTGGCTAACGCTGCAAAGCGGTCGATGTTAAAATAAACACTTGGCTAACGCTGCAAAGCGGTCGATGTTAAAATAAACACTTGGCTAACGCTGCAAAGCGGTCGATGTTAAAATAAACACTTGGCTAACGCTGCAAAGCGGTCGATGTTAACGTAAACACTTGGCTAACGCTGCAAAGCGATCGATGTTAACGTAAACACTTGGCTAACGCTGCAAAGCGGTCGATGTTAACGTAAACACTTGGCTAACGCTGCAAAGCGGTCGATGTTAACGTAAACACTTGGCTAACGCTGCAAAGCGGTCGATGTTAACGTAAACACTTGGCTAACGCTGCAAAGCGGTCGATGTTAACGTAAACACTTGGCTAACGATGTAAAACCGCCGATGTTAACGTAAACACTTGGCTAACGCTGTAAAACCGCCGATGTTAACGTAAACATTTGGTTAATGCTGTAAAACCATCGACGTTAGCATAAAGCCTTGGCTATCAATGTAAAACCGCCGTTGTTAGGGTAAACACTTGGTTAACACTGTAAAGCGATCGCTGTTAGCGTTATAACACATGGTTAAAATGATTTATGCCGGCCTTATTCTTTAAGTAATAGGCTCATGGTGAGTTGAGCGTGCTGCTGGCTATTAACAGTTCAATTGTCACACCATAAATACGTAGTTTATGGACACAGGAACACATGTACACACAGATACAAGTGTGCCCCAAATGGTGAATGTCCTATATTAAATTAAGCAGTGTTATTGGTTTGAAGATACTGCATGGCAGAGATAGGAATTCTAGAGAAAAGGGAGCACTTAGAAAAACGTATTAGGAAGGAGATAGAGGAAGAAAGAGCAGGGAGGAAGGAGTGAGAGGAATGGAGGGAGAGATCACAGGTCCCTCTTGATTCATCCTGATTACAAGGTTAGGTTAAGGTTAAGTGACATGGGCAAGTCTTGCCTCTCCTCTTTCTCTCTCCCTCTCTCTAGCTCTTTGTCTCCCCCTCTCCTCATTTAAAGGTGAGAAGGGACCCTTATTGCTTATGCGGCCCTGCCTGAAGTTATGTGTGGCTATTGTCAAGAGCGAGGACCTTTTTATTTTTTACACACAGCTGCTTACTGCTAAATAGTGCCTTGTCCAGAAGGGGACAATCTGGGCCTCTAATTGCTGTCACTGAAGCCTAGATTCATTATGTGACTTTCCCATTAAAATGTGAGCATTAATTTGTATAATGAAATATCACCCTCTGCAGTGTGTTCATTAGCTGTGGCCCCACACTGTAGCACCACAGCCACACAATGTTAGCTACCTAGAAAACTGTGGTTAATTTTGCTAATGGATATTTTCCCACTCACTGTTCAAGAGGAAATTAATACTGTAACATTAGCTCTTTAACTTTTGGAGAAATTTAAATTCACTCCGTTCCTTTCAAGCTGGCGTTAGCTGCTCATTAATCTCGGCGTCGCGTTGCACAATGCAGCGTCGGCTGGCTTTGGTAAGCAACTCCATTGTGTCGTTCGCGTTGCATTAGGATGAAGGGGAGCCCCGCCGCCGCCGCCGCCGCCGCCGCCGTCTGTGAATTTCTCGGCATTGTCACCGGAGCGCGACGAGGATCTTTAGCCGTTGTAAAAAAAATAAATATAAATAAAGTCTTGATGCGGATGTTACCAGGATGTCACTGCTGAGCTGGTGTGATTAAGTTATAGTGATGATTTAAAGGCCACATATTGAGGATGCATCAAGCTGTTTTTTTCTTCCTTTTTCTTCTCCAGGCGATGCTAAAGCCGTGCTTAGATAGGCCGGCGGCCAGAGATACATTCCTCTCCAAAAAGACAACATCCTTGCTTACTTTTATCACTTTTGCTCCCACGTGCAAAGGGCTCCGGATTCATTCTTTCATTTTATTTTTGAGATATGAACGGATAAATGTTAAATATACTGTGTGTGGATGGAATTAGACGGACCTACTTGTCTGTGTGTGTTTTGCCAAATGAGTTAAAGCCAGGCCTGGGTTGAGGTCTCCGCTTCCTCCGTGATAAAATATGGCCCTCGTGGGTGTCCTTACTGGACTACTCAAAGCAGACATAACTCAGCTCTCTCACCACCAGATAACAGATGCCCCCAGAAAACCACCAGCATCCCCAGCTACCGTGGATGGCCCGGCCGTGACCTGGATGCGCTGTTCAACATAAGGATCCTAATTATGTGAGCGTACAGCAGACGTGTTAGCGTGCCACAGTTTAAAGCTTTTCCTCTAATTCCTTTTTTCAGATCCGAGGTACAGTACGTGCCTCTTAATAAGGGGAGCGGAAGGGGGTTAGCGCGCGGGTGGTCTCTCCGCTCTGCCTTTTAAGTGCATGGAGAAGGACGGGGGGAAAAAAGCAATAGAGACTTAGAGAATAAGAAGAAAAGCAAGCATTGATTTCTTTTTTTCCCTCTCTCTCTGCAGCGTTTCAGCCTCTGCTTCACTACTGGCACTCAAGGATTAGTCCGTTGTGAAGTGTAGAAACTAACAAAAAGGTCAGGAGCGGTTGGACTCAGCGTTTCAAGAACATCTAGAGGAATTTAAGGGTGTACAAATCTATGACCGACGGGAAGGGAAATGCTTTAAAGTCCTGAAATACAAATGCAAATTCAGCATTTGTTTTAATTTAGCGGTGTAAAAAATCTATTACAATCTCAGGAAAGCATAGTTTAACGCTTATTTGACTAAGCCAAATATGACCGTACGCACTAGGATATAATGTATTAGTGCAAAGACATAAAGTTATTAAAGCCTTTTCCCTTTTATGTTTCAGATATTGAGCGTCAGTCTTTTTCCAGGTGATCCAGGTTAACCTCTTCAATGCTTTGCTGCAGGATTTCTCTGTTCCTCTCTGCAAATGTTCAGTAAAGGCATCAAAGCCTCTTCAAAAAAATTGTGATTTTGGATCGCTCTTGTTCCAGCTTCACAAAGGTGATGATTTTCTGCTTCTTTTTTATTTTTATAAAGAAAATGTAATATCTTTTGAGGTAACATGCCACAGCCATAAGAAAGTCTGCCTTCCACCTCATTGTCCTCTCACGTTGGACTGAGGACAAACTGGACTTGCTGTCGTCCCCCTTCGACGTGCACGTGGTATTTCAAGAAAGTAGAGGCAACTTTAGAGAAGCCAATGACTGTTTATCCACCACACGATCTTCTTTACAATGAGTCAATACAATCGTAGGTTTATAGAGAACAGATATAATCTGCGGCCCTTACATGTTGTCCACTGTTCGCTCCTTCCAGTTTGGAAAAGCACCCCGTCCCTGAGAGGGAATCACCTGAAACCTTTCACACAGCGCGCTGCACACGGGGCCCTGCAGCCGGAAGCCGGCGTCCTTGTTGTAAGGTGACCTCTGCATGGTCTAATTGTGACTCCAGCCTGGATGGGCAGCGGGGCGTTCGTGCCTTGCAGAGGGTTACAACGAGCTGGCGACCGTCCACAGTCCACATCATT
Organism: Clinocottus analis; assembly: GCF_023055335.1. Taxonomy (NCBI): domain Eukaryota; kingdom Metazoa; phylum Chordata; class Actinopteri; order Perciformes; family Cottidae; genus Clinocottus; species Clinocottus analis. The sequence goes on from NW_027175820.1 coordinate 926,367, forward strand.
ACTCCGACTGCAGCACCGGCGGACGGGCACATCGGAGGAAGCGGCGAGAGCTGCTGGTTGGCGGGCGTACGGGGCGGCGGGGTGCGGCGCTCGTAGGGTTAGGACGGTTTGACGTGGATTTAAAAAAAGAAGAAGCTCAAATCTATTAGGCACATCGTCTCACGCGTATCTCTAAACTGTGGACAGGCCGGCTTTGTTTTGGCTCGAAAGTTATTGAGAGTTAGCGAGTGTGAAATTGCCCTCCGAGTGATGTCATTGGAGGACACTGAACCCTTGTTGTGTTAATTAGAGCTCAATGAAAACAGAAAAAAAAACGGAATAATAATGGCCTTAAGCCTCAATGAGGGACACTGTTGGGAAACACATATTCCTCCTTGTGAATAGTTTATTTATTTGTCTTTATGTCAATTTGAATAAAATGCATTACATCTGATAAAACTGCACGGAAACGTCTCCAGGATTACATCTCGTGGACTAAACAGGATTATGATTTATGAGCCGGGGTAACTGGGTTTTTACGGTTCTGCTTATTTTCGGGGCATTGTCACACTGTGATTGGGTAAATTTGACCATTTGTGTACTTCATATTGGAGGATGGAGCTGATCCTGTTGGCAGGTGTTTCTTCTGTATTTCCCTCCTTTCTCATATGATGTGCAGGAATGTAAAGTAACGGCAGCGCTGATCGGATATGTGTCCACATTCAGGGACCGCGTGGCCCATTTCTTGTATCAAATGTTTTCAGAAACAAATTCAGTGTTTGCCGTTTCTTCCATATTGAAAGCAGAGTCGCCCAAAGCGACCGCCGCCCACCGACTCGTTAAACATCCGACTAAAACACGCTTCTGACAACATCTGAGGTCAGAAATAGACAATTCGCCAACAAGACGTTGATCAGAGCCGCCGCCTAGTTTGACAATTTGATCGAAGTTCACGAGCTGTGATTGACAGCTGCGCTGGAGAGCCCTCGGCCCTGATTGGTTGTTTTTGCGAGGGCGCGGCGGGATCTCGCAAAAGCGGTGAAAAGATTCAGCGGAACGTGACTTTTTTTTGTGAACGGATTATCAGTCTCATCTGCCACTTTCAGGATGAAGTGACGGTTTGAGCAGATATGAACAAAAAGTCATTTTCACTCTAGACACCCATCGACAATCAGCGTGCGTCACATGGAGGCGGATTGACTCCGCGATGCGACGAGGCCGCATCCGTACGCCAGTCTATCCCCAGAAGGAATGTCAGTACATGTGGTAAAGTAAATTTTGCATGGGGCGTGATGAATGTTTGATTGCTTTGAGGAATGCACTCCTAAGTGGAACAAGTGTGTGTGTGTGTGTGTGTGTGTTGGGGGTGTTTAGAGAGCACATACTGACCTGTGTGTATCCGCAGGTGGACTTTGAGATGGTGGGAGGTGCGGAAGGACTTCCCGCAGTAGGGGCAGTCCTTGGAGGACGAGCCCACGCTCCGCTCGCGGTGCTGGGACAGCGACGGCTGAACGCTCCCCGCCGCCTTCCCCGAGTCCTCGCCGACATCTGGAGAGACAAATGGAAAAAGGTGTGTTGAGTGCCACTTCAAACCCTCCGCACATCATAGCACAACACGTTTCCTTACCCCCCCTCCCTCTCTTTCTCCTCTGTCTGTCAGTCATTGTCCCTCGGTTTGTATTTTTTCCCCCTCGCTCCGATGTGCGAACGCCACACAAAGTCAAACGCATCAAACGGGCTCACGGGCCACGCTGTTCTCCTCCTCTGACAGAACGCTGACAGTTCATAAGCTTTTCAGCTTCTTTAGAAACACCATAGTCCTGAGATATCACCCCCCCCCCCACACACACACACACCCTCTCAATTCACACACACACAAGTAAACCCGCCACCTGCACCACCACCGCCGCCGCCTCTCTTTTCCTCGCGATCATCATCATTCCTATTAAGCATATGCTGGATTGCAGTGAAAATTAACAATGCAAAGTAAGACAGAAAGGGGGAAATAATAATAATAAGAGAGCGAGAGAGAGATTTGGCGATGTCAGCACCGCAGGATCTCTCCCCGCGACCTGATTTTGACAGCTAGCTGTCACAGACATGATAGGGTGATAACGGTTTTGACCCCGCCCCCCTCCGCCACGTCCTCGCCGCGTTAAAACGATGATGTACAGTTTAGCGCAACAGCAGTCTGTTATCAACGCGATCACCTTCTGAATGCGATTGTGAGGATGAGTGACGACAACCTGGGAATGCGTTGACAGCAGCACAATCCGGGGTGAGGGGGGCGTCGCCGTCAGACTGAACGCGAGCGCCCGGCCTCGCCGCGCGGTCGGTTCGGAGCCTGTGATGTGCTGACAGTCGTGGAAATTTTGAAAAAAAAAAAGGTCTGAGCGGCGAAGTTAAGTTGAAAAAAAAACAACAAGAAACTTGAAAGGAACACAAAAAAAAACACGCTCACAACAGACGCTTGATATGTCTTGTGTCATGAAGCCGGTAAATTAAAAATATCTGTACTTGTTCAGTAGCTAACTCGATGTCGCCGTGCTGGAGGTTCGACGACTGTCACGACAGATTTGCGGATTTCACAGGAAAGTAAAAAAGAAAAACGGGAAAAATGTTGTTTCTTTTTCTATTTTGGTGCCTTTTTTGTCGGGTTGTGCAGGCTGCCGTATCTATATCATCTATATCAGCGTCAATTCATCTGGAACGTGCACAGGTCGAGGGGGGGGGGGGGGGCACAAAGATTGGAGAAAGAAAGGAAGCGACGGACAAAACAAGTCCAAGTCAGCGGCTTCCGTGGTGAAAGTGCACGCGTGACCCAAAGAAGCGCAAGAAAAAAGTTATTTATTTCTTAATCTGGCACATGATTTGGTGTGTGTGTGTGTGTGTGTGTGTGCGTGTGTGTGTGTGTGTGTGTGTGTAGGGGGTTCGGGGGGGTGGAGCCCGAAAGAAAGAAAAAGAATCCAAAACCCACTAAGGCAACCGCGCCGCACAATAAGGACCTTTTTTTTTTAACATTAGCCTAATCTTTTCTTTTCTGCCGCTTCCCATTCCACACCCCTCCTCCTCCGTCTCCTCTTCCTCTTCCTCCTCTGTCGGGGGAGTCAAATAAGGTTTTTTTTTTTTTTTACAGAATGGAAAGGCCCAAGTCAGCAAGTCCTCTTCCGCGCTGACACTAAACACACGACTCCATTCAGCAAACACTCGCTATCGGGGCTGAGGGCTATTTATCACAAGTGAAACTGAAAGGCAACCTAAATGTAAGTCTGTGACAATACGCAGATACTAAATACCAGCTGCTTCTACTTGGGCTTGGCAACTGCGCGGTTTAATTCTGTGTGCTAGCGAGGGGGAAGGAAGCCCGCAGACAGGTTTTTTTAGTTTTTTTTTAAGCAGATGTTGAACTGTGAATCTTGGTTTTAACATCGTTTTGCTTCTCTGTTTTAAAACATCGTGCGATATTACAAAGAGAGAGGAAAGATGAGAGAGAGAGAGGCCTGGAAACAGAAAGTATGCGAGACGATACAAATAAAAGGGCCGTGAAACCGAGGTGGTACAATTTTTCACACCGGCACAAAATGAGATCAAATGACGTCGAATAAAAATTGAAAACAGTCCCGTGTTTCATTCAGTCCAATTTGAAAATGGTGAC